>NC_030427.2:23151210-23218710 GCF_001660625.3 Ictalurus punctatus
GGCTTTTGGTTACTGATGAGAGTTCAAACTCACTATTGAACTCTTGAGCAACCTTAATCTGCTCAAATTAGTGTCTGCCAAATGAGGTAACAAGAACAACAAAAAATTGTATTTCTCTTCAGAGGAAGGTGCTTCAAAGTGAGGGGGAAATAATAAAACAAAATGAGGAATTGAAACCGATTTCCTAGGGTGCTTGAATTTATTAAATCAATACAGGATACTTCACTGGGTTTTCTTGTTGGATGAGGAGAAATCAGGGAGGCTACCCCCTTTACAGATGAGGTGATAAAAGAGCTGGTGTAATGCTGGATGGTCCAGGGATCAGTCACATCACACACTAGGTCTTTTCTCCTTGGTCCAAGACGTAGCAACATGTTAGGATTCCCCAAAAACATCTTTTTACAATTTTTGTTCATCAGAATTGGCCTAGAGATAAGGCTTAATCAAATCCTTGAGAAAGTGCTTATTTTAAAAGGCACTTATGTTTCATAGTAGTGAAGTAATTTGTATGTATCCAGTATTGTAATACTACAGCTAGTAGAAAGTTCTGATTCTTTTGCAGATTTAGCTGAACTCAAAAGATATTCATCTAAATATATTTTAATTGATATACATGAGACAGCACTGTACTAAACCCTCACTGAAGGAGGATGCATGGATAAAACCAGTCACAAGTTCTGGTGCACACAACTTTGGACAGTCACCTGTTAAGGAAGAAAATATACACAGGACCAAAACAAACATTTTTTATGGATGTATTTAGCTCCAGCCATACAAGTAAACCACCCCGTGATCATAATCATCCCCAAGCTACATAAACATACTCAGGCTAATAACTCAAATCTGGGAAGTCTGAAAGTAACTCGAAAACTTCCATTTTCGTGCAGAAACCAATATAAACAAGCTGAAACAGTCCTCAAATACAAGCCTTTAGAGCCGAGACTACGTTAAAACAATTGTTCCAGCAGTGGAGTCCTACAATCTTAAGGCAGCACAGTAATTAAAGAGGGATGATGACTCCATAGCTTCTGCAATATTAGCAAAATTCTACACTAAAAAGGTTTGACTGAACCTGCTTAGCAATACAAGATATAGAATTAGCATTACCACAAATTTGGCTCACCATGTTAAAAGCAATGCCCTTTTATGGTTGTGGGGGGATGTGAGAAACCCATAGTGAAATGCAAGTGTAGCATGCATTACCTTGTTGCTTTGTTTACCATGCCTGAAATATCCTGATCATTTGCTTGGGCAGGTAATTACAAAATGTCCTTGACATAGATGGTCATCAGCCTAAGGATACGTTTTAACTAAATTACATGTTCATAAAATAAATTTCAAGAAGAATTTGTTGGAAAGAACTACAAAACTCTTGAAACTAAAAAAAAAAAAAAACTTACCTACTGCAACATTAAATGCAGGTTTCAAAAGGTTTGGAAAAAAATTTTTTGGAAAAAAATGTATCAAATTGAATGCATGCCAGGCTACTGAAAAATTTCTTTAAGCTTCTGTTCAGTACTGTGTATCACAAACCAAGGGGTGGACAAATCATTGACCCAGATACCCTGGACAAGCAGATTTCATGCCTGGGCATTTTTTCTATAAATTCAGTTGCCAAGCAGACACACACCAAAAAAAAGAAAGAAAAAAAAAAGAAACCCCACACATTATTGACGTGTGGAAAAACAGGTTTGCATTTGTCATGTAGGCTATATTTACAACAGTCTCAGTAGTACAATACTGCTTGATGGTGTATCTACAAATACTTCTCGTTCTGAATCGCACCACCTGCTGCACTACACGCATCCGCCAAAGTGTAAACTGGCAGACTCACTAGTTTTCTCCTAGTCAGTCTATCCTGTAAGACTAGGTAAAAGGTGGGCGCATTCACTAATGATTGAATTCTAGTCCTATGCAGAGAATCATTCACACACGAGGGGCAATTCTTCATAGTTATTTTGCCTAGCTGCATTATCCAGACATATCTTTTACATGTGATGTGAAGAACGACCATCACAGCTTATACACACACAACGCTGGCAAACAACTGATTTGGCTGCAAATGTGATGTGCTAAAATCATATGCTCACTTGCAACATCATTAGCTGCCACTTTAAAGACTGTTCAGTTTTTCAGGCAACTTTATAAAAAAAAAAAAAAAAAAAAAGCTGGGCAACACTTTGCTTTGGGGGCTTTGACTTGCCAGATGGGCCAGCTAACGCATTTATGATATGTCCACCCCTGTATTTATTAAACCATGTGGTACATAATGCTAGATGCAGTTCTAATTAACTGAATTCAAACTGAACAAAGAAATTAACCCCAAACAGTTAAGGAATCAAATCTTCCCCGTAGGTGCTTAATGAATTTTTCAGGACGGACTCAAACACTGCTAAAAAGGTTAAAGTGGGGTATGAACAACCAAATGTACTCTTTATTGCAAATTACATGAATTATCTCAAAAATGTTGAATGGCACAGAACATAACCATAGAAATAGCAGAACAACTTACAAGAGTAACCAGCATAACAAGTAACATTGCATGATTATATACGTAGAAAAGGAGAATACAATAGGATGTGCTGAGCAAGAGGACCCTCGTGCTGAGCAGTTCACTACTATGATCCAATTTGAACACAAATTATTTTTAAAAAAAATAATCTTGCCACAAAAAAACCCAAAAAAGACAAAAACCAAAATACGATGGATTTTCAGGCTAAAATTCCAATGGAATATTTTAAACTTAAATACATTAAGACCCCAGAACCACTGGGAATCCAGAAACAAGCTCTGCTATATAAAAGTGCCAGATCAGAGGCGTGGCTTCTTGGCAGGTCCTTCGAATTCCTCACGGACTCTGCCAAATCCTGAATTTCCAGGACCCATGCCCCTGGGACCTGCAGGGCCACCTTGAGGGAAACGCTCATTGTGCTACAGTGATAAGTTTTCATACGAGGTAGGGAATTTGGCGGACGAATTGTCGATTTGATTGCATCCATGGAAGGAATAAAGGGCAACATTGGCATAAGTTCCATGAGTTCATATTTTGAGCCAAGGGTATTAAAGTGGGGATCCAAGGGAAACATTCGACGAAACCATTCCAACACGCAGATCCACGGGTGCCACGGGTAACATAGGAAAAGGAAAAGAGGGTAATGTATCTGTTAGCAAGATCCTACCATAAAAGAACTGAAAAGTGGAATAATAGCTACCACTACTTAGCAAAAGTCATTTTAACCACTTTCAAGACTAGTTTCTTTGAAAGATGCATTATGATGCTTAATGTTAAGAAGCAGCACCTCCAAGGTGGCTTCATACATAGCAAAATAAATCACAAATAAGATAATAGATCACTATTGTATTATTTATAAAATATTTTAAAGCTGCTCTTCTAGAATATTTGTTGCAGTATCAATTTGTTTCCTTTTTAATTGATTGGTATTTGAGTGTTCCATCTAGCAGCTTACATACAACTTAAAGTCAAGGTTTTCCAAGAGTCATTATATGAGCACCTTTAATTGGCTCATGTTGGGATTTAACCCTAGAGCATCATTAAAACAGGCCAAGTTGGATAAACTTACTAACCTGCCAGAGTAGGAAAGTGTGTTATTCATGATTTAACATAATTCCAATAGGACAAGATACGAATATACACTGTGCAAGATCAGGTGAACTTAATATACTCATGGATAAAAGAAAGCAACATGAGACAGCATTAATACTTGTCCTAAGGAATAAAGATGTCAAATGCTGTGTCCTAAAGCCCAGCTAATGCTTAGGATATTTGATTATATCCACAAGAGTAGCAATGAGAACCAGTTACACTGAAACTACTCAAATCCTGTAATGAACAGATTTTTCCTTTTGGGCAGGTTGACTTAAACTCTCCATCACTTTAAAATGGGACTGGAAAACCTGTATACCAAACAGACCAACACCCCCCCCCCGCAACTTATTTTACAGTAAAGAGTACTCCAGAATCCTTTTTATGAACACAGCTAAAACTGTAATGTTAATTGCCAAAACATTTTGACTTGCTGAAATTTTATATATATATATATATATATATATATATATATATATATATATATATATATATATATATATATATATATATATATATATATATATATATATATATATAAAAGGTTAATACCATGATCACTTCACATTTAAAAATCTGAAGCTTTAGGTCATTTCATAAAAAAAAAGTCAAAGTTCTCTGTGCATCCCTTAATAGATTCTTGACTGATAACTTTAGTTAAGTAAAGTCAGTCAATGAATTTGTTACAATTTGTGGAATGTTGAGTTCAAAATCAGAAAAGACCTGAGTGGTGATAGCCTACGAATGCGCAATTATAATTCACAGTAGTTGTTTTAAGTCAGGTGTAAAGGGCTGTCACATAAAAACTGCAGGTTGAATTGCTACTGTTCAGTTTAACATCATTTTTAATCAACCATTAGGTCTGCATTCTCATACCTGTTGCATTTCTTTTCCCCACCCGTATATAAATGACCATGAGCAACAAGTGTAGGTGTGCACGTTAAGCATGTCCGACATTACGCTCAAAACAAACGCACACATTTACAAAAATAAAAAGGTGTGGTAACTGCATGCAGCCTTGAACCGCTCATTTAATTGTCAGTACAAATGCTCTTACAGCAATGTACAGTAAGACAGAATAGCAGTCAGCAGCAAATAGCAGTTCGAAGAGCAGGGTTGCAGATACGAGTGTGCCAAACCTAGCTACAGCTACAAACACTAGCACTTTGCTCAAAATTGTGTGCATATCTGGGAACACTTGTTTGCTGCAATACGCATATTTTAATACACTGAAATGAGGGAAATATAGTCCACCACATGCTAATAAATCAACACTTTACATCCCAAATTTCATGTTTGTGTGTAGATGGCAGCTGAAATTCAGAATACATCAATCATTCACTCTGTTCATCCACATCATACTACCAAATGATTATTGTAAAATCCACGCTGTGCACCCTTTCAGGGTATAAAAAGGAGTACAGACCATTTGACAGTAACAAAGATTTATGAATGGTCAAAAACAGTCATTTGCACACTTAAGGATAATTTCACTGCTCATGGTTTTAGTTAAAATGTGAGTGTGACCTGGAGGATAAAATAATTTGCTTTTCACGTGCGTGTTCACAAACTCAGCAAAAAAAGAAACATCCCCTTTTCAGGAGTCTGTGGAACAGTTCTTAAGACACGAACAGTTTACAGGCGGTGAGCAATTACAGTCACAGCTACAATAACTTAGGAAACTAAAGAGACCTTTCTACTGACTCGGAAAAACACCAGAAGAAAGATGTCTAGGGCTCCTGCTCACCTGTGTGTACATGCTATATGCCTGCTGCAGGGAAGCATGAGGACTGCAGATGTGGCCAGAGCAATAAACTATAATGTCTGTTATAGACGCCTAAGACAGTGCTACAGGGAGACAGGAAGAACAGCTGATCGTCCTTGCAGTGGAAAATTACATGCAACCATGTGCCCCCCCGACATGATCAAGAACTTGTAAATGCCTTGGTGGAAGAGTGGAGAAACATCTCACAGCAAGAACTGATCGATCCGGTGCAGTCCATGAGGATGAGCTGCACTTTAGTACTTAAAGCAGCTGGTGGCCACCAGATACTGACTTACTTTTAATATTGACCCCACTTCGTTCAGGGACTCATTCTATTTCCGTTAGTCAAATGTCTGAAATTAGTTCAGTTTATGTCTCAGTTGTTGAATGTTTATGTTAATACTAATATTTACATGTTAAGAAATTTGCTGGAAATAAAAGCAGTTGAATGTGAGGACATTTCTTTTTCTGCCAAGTATAGCGTTTCTCTATCGAACAATGCAGCTCATCTGAACTCAGACTTCCTCTATCTCCATCCTGATGTTTTGCTTCCCCATCACAAAACTCTACTTGACATGTTTCTTTGGTGGCTATTGGGTGGTGACCCCATGAGCAGTGAAATACTACTCAAAACAATTATTCTGACAAAACCAGACTTCAGTTCTGTTTCGTTCTGTAAACTAAAGCATGAGAGTGAAAAAAAGGTTACAAATAAGTGTAACAACTGTTTGTGAACATACTGAGTGTGTGAATGTGAACATACTGAGTTCATTTAAGTATTCATTTAATGTCTGATCCCCACCACACACAGCAGACTGTGCCAATACATTCATATGTAGTGAAAATACATTTGAGAGCAAACTTTACAAATCTATGGCTGAATCTTAAGCATCTCTGCATAGTGCATGACTGCACTAAAATATGGTATTCAGCTTTGTTCTGTTAAAACCCGACCAAGGGGCAGACAAAGTTAAAAGGAAGCCATTTGGGATTTGTCCTAGAAGATGGTCCTATTTTACTTAAACCAAATGTAAAGTCAAGCTAAATAATGGTAATAAAAAGTTAAAAATATAATGTAAGAGTTATTTTTTTTTAATTTAAAAACAAAGGTCTGGCTGAATTTCTGAGTTTAAACAAAATTCAGTACAGGAATTTGCTAACGAGGCGATGGAAACGGCGACAGAGTGGAGACGATCGAGTGATTTAGTTAATTAAGCTGCACTACCCGATGAAGAAGTGCTAGTGTGTGAAGGTCTCAGGAACACCACAATAAGCAAATGAAATCTTAAATCATCTGCACAACAGAGCGTGTAAACATGAACTGAGCTACTACCTGCTTTAACAAGACTGCAACCTGTTGCATCCTTGGAGGGGACGGGAGGGGTCTTATGAACTATTGCCAACATTACAACAGACAACATTAATGTGTTAACCAAATCAATTTCACAAAATTAGACTACAAGTTTTCTTTTTTTAAATAAAAAGGTCTGGGCACATTCTAAACCAGTCAAGCACTCATCTTCTTCGAGGGCATGCTGACTAGGAGCCAACATACTATTTGGTCACCATCAGCTCATCCAAAAGCTCAGCACTCATTTATTGGTGAGAAAATACATGAAAATGTACTTGCTTTTAACTCTTATCTGCACTAAAGCCCTTCAAATGTTTCAACTACAAAAGTGCCAGATGAAAGTGCCAAAAGGAGTCATTACATACTTGCCCATGTCAAAATTAGCTCACAGACCATAATACATGATTAGTCCAGAAGTTTCCCAGCAAGAGAGGAGAGTCCAGGTGCATTCATGTTACAAGTTGCAGAAAAATTCAGAGACTCGACCAAAAACATGCCTGTCTTCACTCATCACACCAGACAGGACTTACAAGCAAATGCAGTGAGCACACCAAAGTCCACTGTTCTTGGGCTTTAGTACAGACAGACTTTCTAAGCAACTCAGAAACACTAAAGCTGAGCATGGCGGCCGAGATTAAAAAATAAAATTATAACCAAACTCTCATACATCAGATGCCAAAATCATCAGGTAACTGCATAAATCTGTGCCAACACTTACTGGCAGAAGTGCAACGGTTCACCTATTAAAACGTTAACATTTTTTCAACAGTCACACAAACACACCCCACACTGCCATTCACACACTTCCACCACAGGACACATTACCATTTCGTTGGGCACCATGCCCCCTGCCACTGGTCCGCCTAGTCCCTGGTGACCGTCAAAGCCCATTCTGGCCAATGGGAACCTCTGGTTGTTCGACCCAAATGGCATATCTAATAAAAAGACAAAAAAAAAAAAACCTTCAGCTCAGCAGGTCATTACAGTTTAAGTGTCTTACTTTCAGCTTACAAGTCTGGAAAAAGCAGCACAAACCTTCATTCAAGCACATTATCCCCCAAAAAGCAAGATTATATTCACCTGCCAATCCAAGACCTCCTCCAGCACTCATCCTCATCTCCCTTTCCCTCTGTTTAAAAAACAAACTGTAGATTAGTGATAAAATCTACATATAAACAGAAATGGACACCATAGTTTCTCCAACAGCCATACTGATGGCGAAAACAGGACAAAATACAATAAACTTACATTGTCCATAAAACCACCCATTCTGTACGACTCCTCACGCTTGCGCCTCATCTGTTCTTCCATTTCTCTCTGCCGCATCATTTCCTCCTCCCGTCTGCGGCGCTCCTCCTCTTGCCTGCCAAACAAAATATTACTGATGATGAAATCCATTGTACTGGCGACAGCACAGGGCAAATTCATCTGTATCAGGCCTCACAAAATACCTGGTACCAATCAATAGCCCCTACTTTTTTCTACAAAGTTCGCATTTCCAGATAAATACTTTGAAAATAGAATATACTTTTGTAATGCAGAACAACACTGCAGACACAATATCAAAGCCTCCACAAACAAAGGAAATAATCGGGGAAAATGAAACTCCGTACCTAAGCTGCATCTCTTTGCGTTTTTGCATTTCCTGATTGTGCATCTCTTCCATGCGACGCAGTTCCTCTTGTCGTCTAAGAAGATCTGATGGAGGAGAACAAAAATAAATGAACACACACTCTCAAAATTTACATCCAAGTAGTCATGTCAAACATCTAACACACTGCTGAACACAGACACTTGCCCTGACGAAGCAGGTTAGCTTGGTGCTCATGGTAAGCGTCATCCATTTCTGCCTCCAGCTTCTCACGGGCCTCGTTAATATTTTTCTCCACCTGCTGCCTTTGCTGTTTCTCCATGTCATCGAGAGACTTCCATCGCTGTGAGTATTCAAACTCGAAGGTGCCTGGTCTAGCGAAACGTGGGGGCTGCTCTCGCTCTCTGAATAAAAACCAAGAACATGCAAAAAAACCAAAAAGACATTTAAATTCTAGTACACTTTCTACAGAAACTACCAAATGAACCTTTACCCTAATCTACATCATCTTAACATCTGTACAGTGACTTTAAAAGCTGTGATTGTGTACATTATAAGTCCTGTACAATCATGTTCCAAACAAAACATCAGGAAATGAAAAACGTGGACAAGTGCCTTGAGTAACTCTGGAACTCACTTCTGATAATTTGGGTTCTTCTGGGCAAGCTTCTCTGGCAGACCATCTTCATCATCAAACTGTTCCATCAACTCAACAACAACCGGACGAGGTGAGCTGGTGGTTGGAGAGATTAACAAAATAAAATCAGAGACAAAAAAAAAAAAAAAAAAAAAAAGAAGCTTTTTTCCAAGGCTCTTTTACTGCCCACTCTGCTCATCAGTCAACAATACTCCTGGCCAGTTCCTTTCATTCAAAGTGTCCTACATGTGTGCATGCATCAGAATAAGAATCTGATTTACCAGGGGGGGTATTCCACAAAGCAGGTAAATTTAACAGATTTGAAGGCGAAGTTTCAAAACTAACCAGACATGGAGCAGGTTTACCCAAAAGCAAATGCTGCCATAGTAACTTGGCTGGGTTTGTGATTAAGGTTGGAAATAAAGTTCACTGAAATTAGCCAGGCTTGTTGAAATAAGTCTGGATTATTCAGTAACCACACTTAATGGAATACTCCAGAGTGTTTTCTGCAAACTTATTTACCACCAAAGTGACTGGCATGTTTTACTG
Organism: Ictalurus punctatus; assembly: GCF_001660625.3. Classification (NCBI taxonomy): domain Eukaryota; kingdom Metazoa; phylum Chordata; class Actinopteri; order Siluriformes; family Ictaluridae; genus Ictalurus; species Ictalurus punctatus. The sequence goes on from NC_030427.2 coordinate 23,160,708, forward strand.
AGTGGTGGGACTTACAAAAGGTAGTCACCATGTTTAGTGTTGCACGTTGTCCCTATTGCTACCTGAATCAGTGCCCTGTTTCCTACAACACAATATCTGCTTGCATTTACAAAACAGGAAGGTGATTGTAGAAGTCTTACGCCGTGAGTAGGAAGACTCCATCGCTGCAACGATCCAGAGCTTTTCGAGCTGCCGGCTTGGTTGCAAACTCAACGATGCCTTTTCCAACAGAGCGCCCGCGGTCATCTACTATAACCACTGCCCTTTCGACCACTCCAAACTGTGAGAAAGCCTCCTCGAGGAGCTCATTGGAGACATACGGGGACAGATTACGGATGGATAATGCAGCCGAATGGGTAGCAAAGCGAACCCTGAGCGGCCTGCCTTTCATGGGCTTATCATCCAATTCAGCCTTTGCAAGTTCCGCCAAAGCACGTGACTCCTAAAATCAAAAGGGGTGAAAAACTGCTTTAGAATTTAACTTTGGACCTCAAATCGCAGGTTTAAGGAGAAAATGAGGATCTTACCAGCCTTATGAAGCCAAAACCTTTGCCTTGATTAATGAAGATTTCACTGGGCTCGCCATACTTGGCAAACAGTTTTCTGAACTCAGCGTCGGTAATGTCGTTGGGCAAATTGCCGATGAACAGCCGGCATCGCTGAGTGTAGGTTTTCTCCCCGGGTTTGCGCAGCATCGAGAACGAAGCCTTTAATTCCTGAAGATTTTTTTCACCATTAGTATTTTGTGCAAATCTTACGAAGCTCTCATACATAATTCACTTTCAATTTTTTTTTTTAAATCTAGACCCACTAAAGTTTGAGACAGAAACTAACAAATTACATTTATAACTCACTAAAAGCATCCTGTTTTCAGTACATCTAACCTGCTAGTCTAGGGAGCGTTTCAAAAGAATATATTTGTAAAAAAAAGTTACACCAAGCTGCTAAAAATGTGTCAGTTGTTGCTGGCTCAGCTTACATTAGGACCATCTAAAAATAAATAATACCCATTGTTAGCCAATTAGCTAAGTAAGGTATAATGTATAACGCACAGCTTTTAGATTTTTGATATTTATTAAAATAAGCTATTAAATCATATGTAAAGTAGATATGAATTTCACTACAGAATGGGCCCATACACAAAATATACCATTATTTAAAGTTCAATAGCATTTGAAGGGAATGACTTACAGTCACAAAACCAACCGTAAAGTGTTCGACTAGGTGTCAGTGGTGTACTCACTTTTGTGAGATAATGTGTATGTGTGTGTATACATACATATACATTATATATACATTATATATATATATATATATATATATATATATATATATATATATATATATACACACACACACACACACACACACATATATATATATATATATACACACACACATATATATATATACACACACACACATATACATGCTATTCACACACGCACATACATAGTATATATTACATGCACACAAATATATAATCTTATTAATAGGACATTTTTTGAAAGAAAAAAAAAAATTCAATCCAGTACGGGTCATTTTGACCGCCTTTATACATTCGCGAAGGTTTTTTGGTTCATGCATTGTAGGCTTCAATACCAAAAATCTAAAAGTTGTGCATCACACCTCACACCCAGTGGAACACTACAGTTGGTTGTGTGACTGTACGTCATTCCTTTCAAATGCTATTGAGCTGTAAATAATGGTATATTTTGTGTATGGGTCCATTCTGTAGTGAAATTCATATCTACTTTACATATGATTTAATAGCTTATTTTGATAAATATCAAAAATCTAAAAAAAAAGGTGTGCATCATACCCGACACCTAGATGAACACTTTACAGTTGGTTATATGACTGCAAGTCATTCCCTGCAAATGCTATTGTGTTGAACAATGCCGTATGTAACTTTAGAGACGATCCCTTAATTTCGGCATATCTGCGAATATCGAACGTCCAACCAATTTATTCCAGTGGCGCCGTGAGCTAGTTCAGTTAGCTGCTTTGTTTAGCTCAACAAAATGGCTGCCCAAGAGAGCGTCAATAGGGCTAAATCCCAAATGGATCCCTTTGGGCCACATGGAGCACTACATAAGCTACGTCGGACAGGAGTAGGGAGCAGTGAACAATGGCCCATTTGAGATTAAATCTAGTACTTATGAAAACGGAAGAGGTCAGCGACCCTGTTTATATGAAGGAAAAAAAAAAGTGATAAACATTCAAAGCATTGTGGGTGGACATTCTAGTCTACAGCGAAGGCTAAAACATTTATTAAAAATGTACTCTTTAGAACAAGCTGTTAATAATAAAAATTTACACAGTTTAAGCGACTGGCTAAACACGCTTACAGTGTTCAGCCCACTAGCTAATAAGTTACACTTATAAAACATATTAGCTAGTGTTGGCTAACTAGCAAAAAGGAGAGTGAGGAGAAAACAACATTCCAGTGGAATATTAACTATCCAACAGTATCTGAACAATTCAACCTGCAACAATTCGATTCTAGAACTCTTTGTCGCTTACAGTTAACAATTATTAGCAAACTGTTACTTAGCACCGTTAGCTAGCTTGGTTAACATAGCATCTTTGTTCGGGTCAACAAAATGGCTGCGTAAATGCGTATCAGGGCCGCTAATGGCCGAAGCACAAATGGATACAAGCGCATCACAAAGTGCACTACACAGGCTTGCACTTACCATCTTACACAATTAGGGGGTAGGGAATAGTAACTCGTTTGAGACAAGGTCTAAATCTAGAGCTCATGAAAAACGAAGTGTAGTGGCCTGGGCCGTGGTGTTTTATACGATTTTTGCGTTAACCAAACAAGATAACTAACAAAGCATGAAACAAAAAACGCCAAAACAATAAATAAGATATGATAAAGTGGCTGACATTTTTTCCTTACCTGCGATCCGGAGGTATCAGCTGCACGCGATGTCTGGCCGTCATTGTTAGGAGGCTTTTGGCCATTTCCACTGACTGGTGTCTTTTGCTGATTTTTTCGGGGTTGATTTTGTGGAGTTGTGGGTTCTGGTTTGGTATTGATGTTTTTCGGCGGAGGTGACTGAATCGGTGGTTGTGGGGTCGGAGGCGGCTGTACTTGCTGCTGTTGGGCCGGTGCCTTGTTCTGTGCATCAGGCTGCTGCTGTGGCGTCGGCGGAGGAGACTTTATATCGGGCTTGACGGTAACATTAGATCCCTCTGGTTTCTGCAGGATGACTTGGTTTGCTTGATTTCCTTGATTGGGCTTAAAACCACCACCAGGCTGTGGGCCGCGGTTTTGAAATGAATGCTGTGGAGTATTTCTAAAATTTGGTGTTCCCATTCCGCCCCGCATTCCTCCGCCGCCTCCTCGGCCTCGCTGCTGAAATCCTCCGCGATTCCTGAAACGGTCACGAGACATAGCTAACTAGCAATATATTTTCTTTTTTTCTTAATGTGTAAACGTATCCCGCTAATCTTTAAACCCTACGACAGAGCGCGGAAATTCTACTTGCTGCTTAAATAACCTTTGAGAAAACAGACTACGTTCCTGCTGTTCTTGCGTGAATCCACTTCGTAAAATGGCGGCCGGAGTTGAACAACAAAAGACTTCATATACTGCTATTCGGTGACGTAATTTCCGGGCGAGAGACTCGAGGACGCCCCCTAACGTCTCTCAGTGGATACGCAGTTCATTTCAAGGCAGCTTTGCTGTGGAGATAAAGCTTCATGAAAAACACTAAACTACATTTTCTGAGATTTTAACAGAGGTGTTCGTATCGCGCATCATAAAAGACAATCTTAGTGTGGCAGGGTAAGCGATTTAACTATCCTATTGGCTCTGCTCGGGGTATGGCTTCGGCAGACCAATGGGGGGGAGCTACCCGACTATTTAAGGACCCTTATTTTGGTAGGCGCATAAGTGTCTTGGTGATTCAGAGTTCCTCACTCTCCTGGTATTTCCGGTTCCCATTTCCGGTTCCCATTTCCGGTTCCCATTTCCGGTTCCCATTTCCGGTTCCCATTTCCGGTAAGGTACTTCAAGGCTTTGCTCATGGTGATGAGGTGAACATCTCAAGGCTAATTTATTTATAGTCTTAGAGCAGCGCTAGTGGCGCTTACATTGTGGCGATTTGGCGAGGGAGATCGCATCAGTGATTGCAACATTTAGCCGCTGGCTGAATGATATGTATATTTATATCGAGCCAAAGTACCTGTGAGTAATCATACCACTTTGTGTCTGGTGTTTTGTTCAACCCAGTGGTAAGTGCACCCCTCCCTTTTTCACACTGGGACTTGTTAGATTTAGGTTGACACTCTGATCTTTGTGTTAAGGTGAGAGTGGGGAGTTAAGCATCTAAGTCTTCTCCAAGACAAATACCTAGCCAAAGATGCTACATGTGACGCTGCTGCTATTTTGTTTTACTTTAGTTTTGGGCTTATGTTTTGTAACTACATGCAGTCTGAGAGGCTTAGTCGTAAATTAGTGTTTTCCAGCCTCAAACCTGTTTCAGGTTTGTTGTTCCACACAACCATCTTACTATTGAGAGGGTGTATGTTAAGCCTTATTGTCTCCATGCTATAGTTGCTATATTTTTCATTTGTAATGTCTACCATAATTCTGGTTTTCCTTAGGTGCTGTTAACTACCTCTATTTCATGTGGTGGTGTTAATGGGCCTGAGTGAAATAGTCACCACCCCATGGTGTCTGTAATTTGCTTCTTTTTGTTTATTGTTTAGTGTCTGTGTAACTTTTGATTAACTGGTGTTTGCTTTCTCTCCAGGAGCCAGTGAGTCTTGGTGGGACAGGGGAGGCTAGCTGCATTTATTCGGTAGTGTGTGCTTCACAGCATGATCAGTGTGCCAACACCACAACTTCCTTATGGTGTGGGTAGTGTTTGGTGATTTTGGTGTGACTTGCAGTGGGTTTGGATGACCTCCTGAGTTGTAGCTAGCCTGCCTTGTCCCTGCCAAGCCTGGGCCTGGAGAAGTGGTTAGTTTAAAAATCCTTATTGTGCTTCATGGGAGAGCGATTTTATACTTGTATGTTATGTTTTAATGATGCTTAAGTGTCATAATAAAATGTATTTTTATATTCATACTTGCGTCTCACTCTCATGTTCCTTGCCCTGATTGGTAAAACTTGTGTGCCTTTATTTGGGAGTATTTCCCTGGTTCTCCCCCTGGGTGGCATAGTTCCATTTACTAAATTTGGGATAAACGTTTCCCTCCACTTGGGAACACCACATTTTGGTGTAGCTGGCAGGATAAATGTCTCCCTCCACTTGGGAATGCCACATTTTGACGTAGTCGGCAGGATTTACCTGGTAAGGCAAGGATTCATGTAGATGAGATGTGGGTTTAACTGTTTGATTTAATATTGGTTGTGGTTTGTTTTCTGTTTTTTTCAGAAGCAAAACAGCAGTGTGCGTTTGACCTTTTGGGGACTCTCTGTTGTCCTGTTCCATTGTGGGGTGAGTATAGTGGTTATAGGTATGGAGGAGGAGATGCAGGAGTTGCGAGAATTAGTGGTGCAATTGAGAGTAGACAATGACCGGTTGTGCCACGAACAGATGCCAGGTGAGTCACCTGGTGCTAGCACCACTCCTTTTGTTTGCCACCACGGCAGTGCCTGATCCTCCCCAACCAGTTGATGCTAATCCGGTGGTGCAGGAAAGGTTCGTCTTTGTGCCTAGGGACCGACGGTGTCCAAAATTTAGTGGTAAATCCGGCACAGGCATTGACGAGTGGGTAGAGGAGGCTCAGGCATGCATGCAGGCTCGTTATCTGTCTAAAGTTGACATAGCGTTCTTTCTCTATGATTATTTAGAAGGGGAAGCACGGGAGGAGATTAGACACCGTCCCAGTAAGGAATGAGGAGATCCTGATAAGATTATTACAGTTCTATGTGAGTTGTATGGTTGCTCTCAATCATATGTAGCACTCCAGGAAGACCTTTTTTCCAGTGGGCAGCAGGATGGGGAATCTGTTAGAGTTTTCCCTGGCCTTGATGATTCTCCTGGAGAGGTTTAAACAGCAATCACCTAATGCCAAAATTGTGTTGTGTGATCAATTTGTCAAGTATGCAGCTGATCGTTCTCTCCACCGGGAGCTGAAGCAACTAGTTTGCCGCCAGCCCGCCTCTACTTTATTGACAATACGTGGTGGGAACGGGAAGGAATGCCAGGGGGTGCGAGGGGCTGGCGTCAGTTCCAATGGCTTATGGCATCCAGTATGGTGTGCAAGGGCATTCTCAGTTGGAGTTAAGGGAGCTGTGGGAGATGTTAAAATCACAGCAGCAACAGCTAAATCAACTCACTCAAAGTGTTTGAATGTATGCAGTTTCCTCGGCGTGTTCATCGATCATCCCGTACTGAGGTATTGCTCTGTCATCGTTGTCAAAAACCCGGTCATTATGCTCATGAGTGTGATTGAGAACGTGTTCCTTCTTCCCTAGTGCGTCGGTAGGCGACTCATGGGGGGTGGGTGGGCTGGGTAGAGTTTTCCCCAACCATCGGAAAACTAGGTCCCACCAAACTGCAGAGTCACAGTTGGGTAGGGAAAGACCAGGGCTCAATGACTTTAGGTCGTTCAAACCAGGTTGCGTTAGATGTGTTACTGCCGGTCACAGTGCTCCCACCAATGTAAGGCAAGCGGGGAAGACGGGGCTGGGTTCCCAAGCAGTAGTTACTGCGTTGCCCAATCTAGCTTTGGATATGCAGTCCTTGCAGAAAGAGGATCCTGTTATTGGTACAGATGGACCTCCCTTTGCAGAGAACGGGGCGGGCCACTGCAGGTCACCATTCGATTCTGTACCATTTATCACGGGACATGGAGGAAGGGGCATGAGTGAAGCCACTGCACCAGGTCCTACATCTAATAGAATTTTGGTTTAGGCCATGGGATGTAAGCCGAAATAGTCCAAGGGTGTGTGTTTGTTGGGTCATTGTCGGGACGGCGATTCAAATAAAAGGGGGTAGAATGTGGCAGGGTAAGCGATTTAACTATCCTATTGGCCCCGCTCAGGGTATGGCTTCGGCAGACCAATAGGGTGGGAGCTACCCGACTATTTAAGGACCCTTATTTTGGTAGGCACATAGGTGTCTTGGTGATTCAGAGTTCCTCGCTCCCCTGGCATTTCCAGTTCCCGTTTCCGTTGAAGTACATTCAGGCTTTGCTCATGGTGTAATGATGTGAACATCTCAAGGCTAATTTGCTTATAGTCTTAGAGCGGTACTGGTGGCGCGTACATTGTGGCGATTTGGTGCCGGAGATCGCGTTCAGTGATCGCAACATTTGGCCCGTGGTTGAATGATATGTATATGTATGTCGATCCGCGGTACCTGTGAGCAATCATACCACTTCGTGTCTAGTGTTTTGTTCAACCCAGTGGTAAGTGCACCTCTCCCTTTTTCACATTGGGACTTGGTAGATTTAGGTTGACACTCTGAGCTTTGTGTTACGGTGAGAGTGGGGAGTTGGGCATCTAAGTCTTCTCTAAGACAAATCTCTAGCCAAAGACACTACATGTGATGCCGCTGCTGTTTTGTTTTACTTACTGTTTTGCTTTACCTGATTTTGTTTTACGGTCACTTTCTTGGTTGTATGTATTGTTCTGTTCCACCCGATCTGTTTTGCTTCATCTGATTTGGTTTGCTTTACTTTAGTTTTGGATGTATGTTGGGCTTATGTTTTGTAACTACATGCAGTCTGAGAGGCTTAGTCGTAAATTAGTGTTTTCCAGCCTCAAACCTGTTTCAGGTTTGTTGTTTCACACAGCCACCTTACTATTGAGAGGGTGTATGTTAAGCCTTACTGTCTCCATGCTATAGTTGCTATATTTTTCACCATAATTCTGGTTCTTCCTAGGTGCTGTTAACTTCCTCTATTTCATGTGGTGGTGTTAATGGGCCTGGGTGATCTAGTCACCACCCCACGGTGTCTGTAATTTGCTTCTTTTTGTTTATTGTTTAGTGTTTGTGTAACTTTTGATCAATCGCTGTTTTCTTTCTCTCCAGGAGCCAGTGAGTCTTGGTGGGACAGGGGAGGCTAGCTGTATTTATTCGGTAGTGTGTGCTTCACAGCGTGCTTAGTATGCCAACACAACAACTTCCTTATGGTGTGTGTAGTGTTTGATGATTTTGGTGTGACTTGAGGTGGGTTTGAATGACCTCCCCAGCTGTAGCTGGCCTGCCTTATCCTTGCCGAGCCTGGGCCTGGAGAAGTGCTTAGTTTAAAAATCCTTATTGTACTTCATGGGAGAGCAATTTTATATTTGTATGTTAAGTTTTAATGATTTTTAAGTGTCATAATAAAATATATATTTTTAAATATTTGTACTCGCTTCTCACTCTCATGTTCCTTGCCCTGATTGGTAAAACCCCCAGGGTGGTGTAGTTTACTAAATTTGGTATAAACATTTCCCTCCACTTGGGAATGCCACATTTTGGTGTAGCTGGCAGGATAAATGCCTTCCTCCACTTGGGAATGCCACATTTTCATATATTAATTTTAATTGTAGGATTAAACTGGTTAATTTTGAGCTTTTTCCCGCTATTATCGGGTTTATCTACCGGGTTTAAAATCTCGCCGTGTCACACGTGACCTGCAGTGTAGTACTTCGATGACACATCGGTGTCTCATAATTATTCATGAGACTGTGTGTTCTTATCCTATGAGAAGATGCTGTCTCTTAATTATTCATGATAGTACGTGGTACTTTCCTACAGATGTAGTAGATAAGAGCTGCGTTCAAATGGGTCGCAAGAGTTTTTCAATGGTGTAAGAGTTCGAGTGTGTTTTCTTGGGAGAGCTATGATAATTGGAGAAAGGTGGACTTCAGACTTGAGTAGTGAGTGTACAGCTTGTATAACAGTGTAAATTTGCTGTTCCTTCAAAATAACTCAACACACAGCCATTAATGTCTAAACCGCTGGCAACAAAAGTGAGTATACTCCTAAGTGAAAATGTCCAAATTGGGCCAAATTAGCCATTTTCCCTCCCCAGTGTCATGTGACTTAGTATTATAAGGTCTCAGGTGTGAATGGGGAGCAGGTGTGTTAAATTTGGTGTCATTGCTCTCACACTCCCTCATACTGGTCACTGGAAGTTCAACATGGCACCTCATGGCAAAGAACTCTCTGAGGATCTGAAAAAAGAATTATTGCTCTACATAAAGATGGCCTAGGTTATAAGAAGATTGCCAAGACCCTGACCCTGAGCTGCAGCACGGTGGCCAAGACCATACAGCAGTTTAACAGGACAGGTTCCACTCAGAAAATGCCTCGCCATGGTCGACCAAAGAAACTGAGTGCACATGCTCAGCATCATATCCAGAGGTTGTCTTTGGGAAATAGACGTATGAGTGCTGCCAGCATTGCTGCAAAAGTTGAAGGGGTGGGGGGGGTTAGCCTGTCATTGCTCAGACCATACGCTGCACACTGCATCAAATTGGTCTGCATGGCTGTGGTCCCAGAAGGAAGCATCTTCTGAAGATGATGCACAAGAAAGCCTGCAAACAGTTTGCTGAAGACAAGCAGACTTAGGACATGGATTACTGGAACCATGTCCTGTGGTCTGATGAGACCAAGATAAACTTATTTGGTTCAGATGGTGTCAAGTGTGTGTGGCGACAACCAGGTGAGGAGTACAAAAACGAGTGTGTCTTGCCTACAGTCAAGCCTGGTGGTGGGAGTGTTATGGTCTGGGGCTGCATGAGTGCTGCTGGCACTGGGGAGCTACAGTTCATTGAGGAATCCATGAATGCTAACATGTACTGTGACATACTCAAACAGAGCATTATCCCCTCCCTTCGGAGATTGGGCCGCAGGGCAGAATTCCAGCATGATAACGACCCCAAACACACCTCCAAGACGACCACTTCCTTGCTAAAGAAGCTGAGGGTGAAGGTGATGGACTGGCCAAGCATGTCTTCAGACCTAAACCCTATTGAGCATCTGTGGGGCATCCTCAAACGGAGGAGTGGAAGAGGATTCCATTGGCAACCTGTGAAGCTCTGGTGAACTCCATGCCCAAGAGGGTTAAGGCAGTGCTGGAAAATAATGGTGGCCACAAAAAATATTGACAATTTGGACATTTTCACTTAGGGGTGTACTCACTTTTGTTGCCAGCGGTTTAGACATTAATGGCTGTGTGTTGAGTTATTTTGAAGGGACAGCAAATTTACACTGTTATACAAGCTGTACACTCACTACTTTACATTGTAGCAAAGTGTCATTTCTTCAGTGTTGTCACATGAAAAGATATAATCAAATATTTACAAAAATGTGAGGGGTGTACTTACTTTTGTGAGATACTGTAGATACAGTATATAGATATATATAATATTAAAGCTCCACGGGCCATTGTGTGCAAAACTATGCAACGAGAGTACATGTTGAAGAGTAGAGCCTTCGCCTTTTTATTCGTGAAAAGCTCAAGCCTATTAACTAACTACCATTCTGAGACTTCTTCCATCTGCGCTGCATCCGGTTTCGTTTTTATTTTCCTCCATAGTCACGTCAGGGGATAATGGTTCAAATAGATAGGGCAGAGGACCTGCACCGCTATCTATTGTATCTCCATTTAGCTGTGGGGATTCAGGAGGAGAGTAGTCCTCTGCCTCATCTGCAAACTTTTTGTCACTATTCATCTTTATTGTGAGTATTATGAAGGCTCGCCTCCCTCTTCCTCTCCTGCCTTTCCCTGCCACGCCCATTCCCCCTCCCTTGTTCGCAAAGCCATCCACGCCCATTTAAGCTGCATTTTAAAAAAAATATCAAGAGGTAGACTTGAGCTGCAAGAGGGAGGTTTCATGACCCTTTAAAAAGAATCGGAAATAGTTTCAGTAACAAACTAATAAAATAATAACAATATTAAACAAATAAAATGAGGGGGAATAAAACAACTTTAAAACAAAAAAAATCATGAAAGATTAAAACTTATATGTGGTGTGGCTAGTCCTGCTATCTCTTAATGTTCACACTGAAAGTGTAGTGATGAAATCTGGCTTATTTTTGGTATTCACAATTTATGTACATTTTCTTAAACTTTTTAAGAAGTCATAAAACCAATCAGGCAAATGCTGTCGGCTGCTAGATACATAGACATTTACACGTATTCATTTATCAGACGCTTTTATCCGAAGCGACTTACAAATGAGGAAATATGATTAAGTGACCAATTGTCTCACACCACCCTTTTCTCTCTTCTCAATCATATGGCGCTTTTCCACTGGACGGTAGGTTACGGCTCGACTGGACTCGACTCTGCTTGCTTTTTGGGGTCTTTCAACTTTGGATAGTACATGGTACCTGGTACTTTTTTTTAGTACCACCTCAAGGTTCCAAGTGAGCGGAGCCGATACCATATGTGACGTCAAAACCCTACAGATCACTGATTGGTCAGAGAGAATTGTCGATACCAGCGTCACTGGATTTACGACACAGGACCTCAAACCTGCTAGTTTTAAAGTTAGTTAGCAACAGCGATAGCAGTCTCATTTGTTCACACGACTTTCCAATTGTAAAAAGAAATGGCTGTGCGCAAAACCACGCAGACGTTCCTCTCATTAGTAGCCGAGGAGAGGATCCAACGAGAGCTGGAACGAGTGGCTGCACGTGGCTAACACCGGACTTACCAACAGTGTAGGGAAGAGTTAAAAAAAAAAAAAAAAAAAAAATTTTTAAAGTGACTACAGATCCATCAAGGATCACAACAGCCAGAGTGGTTCAAACAGAAGAAATTGGAAGTGGTTCAACCAAATGGATGTTATCTATGGCTGATAGACCGGCGAGCAATGGAAGGGAGGGTGCCCTGGACTCGGCCACAGTGTTGTTGGAGTCCATGATGGAGGATTGTACGTTTTGTTGTGTTAACTCTTATATTCTGATTGAAAGCTTCACTTTACTTTGTCTATAAAAAAATAGACATAAATATAGATGCCGCATTGGCCGCTGGATTGTAAGTCAACATCGCTGCCATATTGGTCTGGGCAACAGTAATGAGTCTCAGAAGTTTCAGCTTATAGTTTATATTGTAAACTAAATTGCCCATAATCGAGATTGTCATCTATAAAGTCTAAACCAACTTTTATGACAAGCTCCTCGTTTAAGCTGAGCGACTGACATATTGTGAATCTTACTGTAGTTAGTTGGCTAGTTACATTTTCTCACACGGAAGGTTTCCCAAAGACAGACAGTTGATGCAGAGGCAGTGGGAAGTAGCTGCCTGCGAGTGAGTCCCGCAGTGAGCACATCAAGCTGGAGGACTTGATAGAACAGGTCAGACTGTCAGGATTAGAGATGGAGCTAAACCATCTGTTCCCATTTTCCCCTCTCATCTCCAAACAGTAGGTATATCGATAGGCTATAATGATTTGATAGCTTGCCATTTATTATTATTATTATTATTATTATTATTATTATTATTATTATTATTATTATCACATAAATATTTTACCAGATCCATAAATGATTAGCTTATAATTATCTTACATTGTCTGTTTTGGAGTATATCTGTATCCTTTTATTGCTAATAAAAAATATATATATAGCATACTGACTGCCACTGTCTAACTATTTGATTTGTGTTTGCCGGTTTTATTGCATTTTCTCAATGATGGTCAATTATTAGTACTTAAACATGCACTATTTCATGAATGAGCTGTGTTCTACCCTGGAACACAAGAAAAGCTAAAATGATAGGGTTGAAGACAGGAAAAAGTCCTTTCTACAATGGAAGAAAAACTGTATGCACATTTCATATGTATTAAATTATATAACATTAAAGATGTCTCTACAATTATTAACCAAGAAAAATAAGCCAAATCTATGCTTGTTAAGTGTGAATTTTCACAATACTTTATGACGATGAATAATTTTCCAAGTCTAACTATCGAGATTCTAAGTAACTGGGGGGACAGAACTTTTTTGTACTCCACGTAGATCATAAACTATTGAAATTGGTTGAGAAATGTAAATATTGCTTTTTATCCAGAAAAACCACAGCTCCCTGTTTACTTGTATTTTTTTATAGGGCAGTCTTGCCTGGCTCAATATGGCGGACATGTTGACATATCGCAGCAACGGGCCAATGCGGTGTCTATAACTGCGTGTTAATGCCCACTGGAATTGGCACATATACAGTAGGTATGATGTTCAGGTGTTCACATACGATTAGCCATATGGTGTACATTGTTATACTGTAAATGAATTGTACAGATTAGCACTGTTAAGATCACCATTTATTACTGAATAACAAAATTTTACGGTATCAAAAATTGACAGGAATCAATCTGCATTTCATAATATTAATATTAATAATAATAATAATAATAATAATAAAAAGCCCAGAATGTTTTTTCAAACGTTTTCAGACATTTCACTGCATGACATGAGGGAGGCAAGAAAATGCTTATCAGGGCAGCAATTCTTTACAATAATGGTCTTTAAAAATGCATGGGGTGCTCTTGGATGTGTGATGCTAATAAGCAGAGCCTGTAATATTAAATGGCCTCCAGATTCATCAGAGAACACACACACACACAAATAATTGTTACTATTAACTGATGTGGAAAGAATGTATGTAAAACACATACATTAATTAATCTGATTTGATAAATAGTTTCTGCCTAATACTCCCTGAATATTTTCACATCAACCCCCGAGGGAATAAATGCACATATTTGGAGCTGCTTCAGAGCAAAAACATTTTAATTTCAAAATTAATCATTTAAAATACTTTGTACAGCCAAAATTAAATGATCAGTTTTCTCATTAGTTACATTCCGGGTGTAAATATTAGGCTCCAGTGTTGCATTTTCCTCATGCAGATGAATTCTGGATCATAATGATTTTTCTCTGCACCACTGAAAGCAAACAGAGAACAGTTTTAGACAAACGTGTTCTGTTGTGAGCCACACAAAAGACACAGTGCAAACATAATGTATATAAGGGCAAAAAATGACTGGGCATGCTGTTATGAGAAGGTAATCAATGATAAGGTTGCATGATGCTAAGTAGAGTTACTGGTACAACCCTGAAGTAGATTATTTCCAAAGTGCACACTACAAAGTGTTTTATTCCCCTAATACTACAGAAATAGGTCTATGCTATTTTTTTTAGTCATTAAAGAATGACATTTCTTAATTACATTACAGCTATAAACCATTGTTCTCTCACTATCTCTTGACGTTAATCAGACAAAAATGCAGCTTGTCAGGTTATAGAGAAACCTCAAAACCTTCCATCCTGTAGACTTTCCTGTGATAGAAAACATAAAGGAATAGCTTTACCTCTTACTGTTACAAAGCCCCGACACTGTATACGTCTTCTGAAAATGCTTAATAAGTGTTGCCTTACAGAAAGCTTTTGCACACATTGTTTTTAACCTGTTTATGTGGAGCATCCACTATGCAAGTCCCCATGTAAAAGTTGTTACTATAGAAAGGTTAACATATCAGAGCGAACCATTGCGGACAGAATTACTGTCAGCACAATCAGAAAATTAATCAGCACTGTATTTTATAGTATGATTTTGAGCAGCAACAGAAAAAGCCATGCCTATCCTAACTGAGTGGAATGTGTCTTTTTTCCCATAGAACATAGAAAAGCATCAATCTTTCCATCCTCCATACTGCTCATCCTACACAGGGTCACCGGGGAGCTTGGAGCCCATCCCAGGGAACTCTATGGACAATTTGGAAATGCCAATCAGCCTACAGCACACATCATTAGACTGGGAGAGGAAATCGGACTGCCTGGAGGAAGCCGCCAAGACATGGGGAGAACATGCAGGCTCTGCACATATGGGATGGAGGTGCAGAGCAAAAAAATAATAATGCTGGTCTATTTGTAAACCTAATTTCTCCAATGAACCAGAAGGTAAACTGACACTTAATTGTGCATGAGAATTTAAGTTGGTAAAAATGTTCTTCTCGCTTTCAGTTTCTTCTGCCTTGATTTCTGTGGTCTATTTTTGTCACTCTATACCAGCAGTGTGTTTTCCAAGACTTAACTAAAACAACATTTTCATCCAACAGATGCTTGCATTGCATTGCAGAGTAGTTGAGGGTTAAGGAGGTTGCTTTAAGGGCCCAACAAATGCTCTCAAGCATTCCTGGGTTAGAGAGAAAACCAGCTGCTGTCAGCAGTAAGCTGATTCTACCACATGATGGCTCTGTCGAATCACGGTAGAGAAATTGATAAACACTATAATGTTTTAGAACATCGATATTGTTATGCCTTTTAATTATGGCCATTCTATTTATATTCATGCTGATCACCACAAATACTCATATGTTGCATTCTGAAAAAAAAAAAAAAGTCTCACAAATAGTCAGCGCTTGGTTACACACTTCAAGGATTTTTCAAGGGCTCTTTGGATTGTGAAGAATTCTTAGCTTCCTGCAAGGATTCTACTTGTAACTCTTTCTGACAAGGAAACACACTCTTGTTGGATTCTCCGCAGAACCTTTAAGTGTTTTCCCCAGAGGTACAACTGAGGAACTAGCGAGCCTTTAATACCCAGAAAGCACCTGCCTTTTTCTTTGTTTCTAGAAGTGGGATTAGTCCTGGAATGTTCTAAGAGGAAATGTTGATGTGAACATTTTTCGATATCTGTTCAACTAACTCAGTTTTTTTAGTCTAGTTTTTAATGTTACAACTAATTATATTCTATAAAACATGCAAGTTGATTTACTAACAGGGTCTACTGAGGTGTGAAACATCGATCAGCTGAGTGATTAGATGATGAGGCTTGTGTTTAATCTGCCTCAGGTGATAGGACTAGAAAGACTGATGTCAATTATGCTCATAAGCAAAGTGATTACACTCTTTCCATCATAAAATTATAATCCTTTGACTAAGTAATTTTCTCATAAATAGATTGGGTGACAAATGTAGAGGTGGTTTGCTTTTTTATAGCTTGTCAACTATAAATGGGTGGGACCTCTATATAGCCAGTCAGTCTGACACCATACTGTTACCCTCGTTGAGCTTTGAGGAGAGATTCACCTTTAAACATTTGATTTATTGTGCTGTGGAAGAAACATTTAGTGATACACTCAGCACCAGCAAAACATCTTAGAATGTTCCAATTTTGCAGTCCTTGTTTGAACAATAACAACATGAAGATCATGTGCATCTTTTAATCTTTTATCTTAAAACAAATAATGAGTCATTCCTGTTGTGTACATTGTTGACTTTGAGGGTCTTTGACTATCCAGTGAAAACCCAATCTCATAGTGGTCTGCTGGGTGTTGGGAAATATTTTAATGCGTCATGGTTAACACTGAAATTTAGCCAAATTTAGTTTTACAGACTAATTAATCCCCAGCCAGTTTCAGTTTTCATATACAGTATAACTTCATGTTCTATTCCAGTCCATCATCATTCGTTTATTCATCTTCAGTATCTACTTTATATATGGTCAGGGTTGTGTTGGATATGGTGACTATCCCATGAACATTAAGGAAAAGGTAGGAATATACCCTGGAAGGAACACCAGTTCATTGTTGCACATCCGCACCCACACACATGCCTAAAGGCAAATTTTTCTGGTATGTTAATTTGCTTGGAACTTCAGTTAAAACCAGCTTAATACATGGCTGGGAATAATGAGTGTATTTAAGTAAATTAATCTTGTTTTGACTTGCAAACTCAAAATACAATTCACTTAAAAATCAGTCAAGAGGAATCTATTAATCTAAACCAAAATAACAAATTTGTTATTTTCCTAACATGGTTGAACAGGACATAATGAATAAAGCATACAGCATTAATGTCCAGTGAGTTAAATGTTCCTCAACCCTACCACTAGGAATATAACGTCAGGTGAAGTATCCATACCGCCATTTTCTAAATCCTTCACAAATACACAACTGTGTAGCCATAACTCTGAGGACCAGACATTTATTTATATACAATGGATATAAAGAAAAGGTCTACTACACCCCTGTTAAAATTGCACATTTTTATGGTGTTTTTTAAAAAAAAAAGAGAGAGAAATCATGTCAGAACATCTTCCACAGTCAATGTGAAATTCCAATTTATAAAAATTAAGTTAAAAACAATCAAGTATTTTAGGGAAAAATTAAAGTTACCATAACCTGGTTGCATAAGTGTGCACACCCTTTTATAATTGGGGATGTGGCTGTGTTCAGAATGAACCAATCACATTCAATCTCATGTTCAAAAGTAATGATCATACAGCTGTCATCAATTAAATTATTCTGAAATAAAGATCTGCTGTTTCTGTAGGATTTTCTTGGCATCACCTTGTTTCATGACTGCTGAAGCCATGGTCTGCAAAGAGCTTACAAAGCATGTTGTTATCTCATTTGTCGAAAGGAATCAATCAGAAGAAGGGTATAAAATAATTTCCAAAACATTAGATGTATGATGAAACACTGAAGGCCATCATCAACAAGAAAAAAAGGACAACACAAAAACTTACCAGGGAGGCTGCCAACAGACCCACAGCAACATTTGAAGTTGCTGCAGGAATATTTGACAAGTACTGATTACTCTCTGCATGTGACAACAATCTCTTGTATTATTCACATGTCTGCACTATAGGGTAGGGTGTCTAGACAGAAGCCCTTTCTCACAAAAAACACCTAAGCCCAACTAAATCACCCCAAACCATGTGGCAAAATGGTTTTGTCTGATGAAACCAAGTCAAAAAGGTATAATGATTCCATAATTACAAAAGACATGTTTTGTGCAAAAAAAAAAAAAAAAAAAAAAAAAAAAAAAAGCACATCAACAAAAGAACATCATACCCATGGTGAAACATGGTGATGGTCTCAGCATCATGCTCTAGGCCTGCCTTTTCTTCTGCCAGAACTAGGGCTTTTATCAAGATAGGTTGAATCATAGCTACAAATTCCAGTCAATTTTAGTACCAAACCTTCAGGTGTCTGCCAGTGTGCTGAAGATGAAAAGGAATTTCAGCTTTCAGCATGACTATGGCCAAAAGCATACATCTGTCACATCAGGAGGGGTGGAGACAGGTGCAATTGCAAGTACAAAATTTAATACAAACACCACCAAACACAAAAGAGGAACTTAGAACTAGTAGCAAAACACTAAGGCTAGGGGGGAAAAAAAATAAAACAAAGACCATAAACACAGCAGCAGAGACAACGGTAAAAGAAAGACAAATGCAAGACAAGAAGTGCAGTGCAAACTGTGGCTAATATACACATAAGTACTTGTTAACATGAATGTGATTCAGGTGCTAATGGTCATGTGACCATGATGCAGTGAAGTGCAGTGTCTGCTGGGAACTGTAGTCCAGAGTTCCTTCTCTGATATTACATGACAACAAATCAACAGCTATTTATCCATCCATACATCCATCTTCTACCGCTTACTCCTTTTCAGGGTCACGGGGAACCTGCAGCCTATCCCAGGGAGCATCGAGCACAAGGCAGGGTACACCCTGGACAGGGTGCCAATCCATCACAGGGCACAACAGCTTTTTATATGACAGCCATATAAAAGGCATATTAACATTGCTTTTGAGGTGAAGAAAAGGAGACTGATTTTCACCAAGGTCACACGTGCAATATCCTTAGAAGAAAAAGTGTCATATTTGACAAGATATTCAAACATGAAAAATTTGCTTCAGTATGAAACTACAGATCAATTTTAATCATCACTGTCCTACTGCAAGTCAGAACATTAAAAACTCTTCCAAACTCCTGAAATGTTCACCCCACTGATACTTTTTTTTTTTTTTTTTAAAGAAAGAAAAATCAGGAAAACAAATGAGCAAATGTTAACAAATGTCAGGGTGCAATATTCTAAAATTTATGCATTTGATAGCGTCAATAAAAAGTCTAATCTTTCCTCAGGATCACAGCTGCCACCATCATCCTACATTGCTAAATAGAAGAAGTGAGAATCAGTTACACTTAAAGCAAACAGAAGTGTGGTCTCACTAGGACCCCACATTGGTCCAAGGGTCTCTATTAGGTAAAGGATGATAGTGTTTTGGCTACACAATAATCTGAGTATCAAGCATTGCAATTGCATTATGCCCACTTGCATAAAGTAATGTCGCATTACAGAAGACTATTGAACCTTCATGGTAACAGTTTGAAGTGTATATTGCAGAGGGCACTTAAACAGCACATTCCATTTCTATTTTTAACCCCCTCCCCTTGAAGGCATAACATGTCTAAACCATCCATCCATCCATCCATCCATCTTCTATACCGCTTATCCTTCAGGGTCACGGGGAACCTGGAGCCTATCCCAGGGAGCATCATGCACAAGGAGGGGTACACCCTGGATGGGGTGCCAATCCATTGCAGGGCACAATCACGTACACATTCACACACCCATTCATACAGTACAGACACTTTGGACATGCCAATCAGCCTTCCACGCATGTCTTTGGATTGGGGGAGGAAACCGGAGTACCTGGAGGAAACCCCCATAGCACGGGGAGAACATGCAAACTCCGCACACACAGGGCACTGGCGGGAATCCAACCCCCAACCCTGGCGGTGTGAGGCGAACGTGCGAACCACTAATCCACTATATACATTTATTTATGTATCTTTATTGTAAAATGTTACCAGAATTTTATATTATAACTGGCACACACATTTCCCAAAACAATAAATGCTATTTGCTGGTTTAGGCATGTTATTCCTCCATCTAACATGGGATGTATAATGTGCTCATCTAGTATATTGTACTAACACACTTCCCAGAACAACATTGCACTTCAGTCAGGTGGTTAAAAAAAACTGACCCCTTTGTGATCTCTTTTCTTCATGGACACCCAAGAATGAGCATCAAGTAACCTGCAAGCTTCCAGAGCACACCAGAGAATGGTTGCACTTTCCCCCTCCATGTTCCCATGCTACTTAATAAACATATCCTCCAGGGTTTAAACCTACAATCTCGTGTTTACCTTATTTTGTCAGAGCTTCAATGTGTTTTTACTATTTGTTCCTGTGATATTATGTACTACAGGGGTGCAATATTGAGCTGACTAAAGGTTAGAGTATTTATTGTGCTTATGTGAAATTCACACAAGAATGTAAGATCCTGGAATCTTTTGATGAGTCAAGCAAATTAGCACTAGAACTATTGACTATGTCCTTTGAGAAGTCAGAGTAAACATGAAACAAGCTTAACATGTTCCTTTTGAAAGAAACGCAGCAAGAACTTATATATAAAGTAAGGTAAGGTATGTATAGTATAAGGTAAAATTAAATGAATGTTTTGGGCTAAGTAAATACACCTAAAACGTTTGGAATACCATTCCAGGGTAATATTAAACATTACATTATTTCTCAATTAATCAAATCATCCATTTAAAGGTCACAGTTTTTTTTTTTTCCACAGAGAGGAGCTCAGAAGAGACAGCATCGTCATCATGGGACATGAACTACACTTTCTTAAAGTTAGCTGTTGCTATAGCAAATGGGTGCTTACAGCATACAGTATCCTTAAAACAATGAGCTTTAAATCTTGTTCTTTAAATTGTGGGCATTTTCATTGCACTCACAACTTACAATTTCATGAATTCCTTTTACTATCTGATGGTCACATTACATTGTGCTAAAAATATCTGCACTATATTGCCAAAAGTATGTGGGCACCTGACCCTCATGCGCAACACACCCACCATACCCATCATACGCTCCATAGTCAAGAAAGCCCAGTGTAGCGGTTATGGAAAGTATTCCATACATTTAATGTGTAGAATTACACAAAAGGAAATGTGTACCTGATGTAGCTGTCTACTTGTGTGAGTACTTTCCCTTTTAATTGTCATGATGTCATTGGTTCATGTAATTTCCTGTTTTGGCTCCTCCTCTTCACTTTCGCATTATGGTTGAATGGGAGAGGTAGGTTTAATTTTGAGTCCTGTTTCATCTTTATTTAAATCATCATTTATATACGTATGTACTCATTTTGTTTTGTGTGTATGGTGTTATTTTGCTTGCCTGTGTGATTATTTTTGTTGTTTTGCCCTTTTGTATTATGGTTGAATGGGAGAGGAGAGAGAGGGAATAAATGAAGAGTCGACCCAATTGCCGTCCGCCTATTTTTTTCTTTGGATAAAATAAAACACACAATGCAGACTACAACCAGTTACACCAGCACCGTCTCTACTTTCTGCGAAGGCTGAAGAAAGCCCATCTACCACCTCCCATCCTCACCACGTTCTACAGAGGAACTATTGAGGGCATCCTGAGCAGTTGCATCACTGTCTGGTTCGGAAATTGCACCTCATTGGATCACAAGACCCTGCAGCGAATAGTGAAGACAGCTGAGACGATCATCGGGGTCTCTCCCCCCATCACAGACACCACACGCTGCATCCACAAAGCCACCAGCATTGTGGAGGACCTCACACACCCCTCACACACACTCTTCACCCTCCTGCCGTCTGGAAAAAGGTACCGAAGCATTCGGGCCCTCACGGCCAGACTGTGTAACAGCTTCTTCCCCCAAGCCATCAGACTCCTCAACACTGAAAGACTGGACTGATACACATGTGCACACACACACACACACACACACACACACACACACACACTGAACTGAACACCATCCCACTCCCATTGAAATATTTGCACATTTCTGCATTGACACTGTTGCATTTTTTGCTTCTACTGTGTTATAAAAAGTATAGTATTTAATTTCTTGTCACTATTACTCACTTTACCTGACTCCTACTGCAATAACTGCTACATCCATATTTGGTATAAGCTAATTTGCTGAATACTCAGTCATAGCATGTTTTGTTTACATTGATACCATTTTAAAATTATATTATTATTCCTTGGCACCTGTCTTTTGCACTACCTTTTATATCAGACACTTTGTACTGTTTGGCGCTACACTGTCACTTACTGTGCCTATTGTACTGTTTTAGTAGTATTGTACTATCCTGTGTTTTTAGCACAAGTCTGCACGTACACTTTTAGCACAAGTCTGCATGTACACTTTATGTAGAATGTTTGTAGATATTATTTAGTTCTATGTCGTCTCATGTGGTTAGTGTGTTGTTTTATGTAGCACCATGGTCCTAGAGGAACGTTGTTTCGTTTCACTGTGTACTGTACAAAATGTATATGGTTGAAATCACAATAAAACCACTTGAACTTGAACTTGAACTTGAACACGCATATTCTCCAAACAGTTGCAATAAAGCTGGAAGCACACAATTGTCTAGAAGGTTTTTGTTTACTATAACACTACGATTTCTCTTCACCAGAACTACAGGACCCAGTCCAAGCCTATTCTAACATGACAATGCCTCTGTGCACAAAGCAAGGCCAACAAAGACATGGTTTGCCAAGGTTGGTGTGGAAAGAAGTGGAGTGGTCTGCAAAGAGCACTGACCTCAATCCCTTTGAATACCTTTGGGATGAATTTGGATGCTGACTGCGAACCAGGCCTTCTTTCAACAACAATGTCTTACTTCAATAATGCTCTTGTGGCTGAATGGACACAAATTCCTATAGTCACATTCCACTCTCAGAAGCGTGAAAGCTCTCATAACAGTGGGGCTGAAATATTGCGGTTACAACAAATTTTCAGGCATTGCCACTGGACTTAATACTGCTTCTTGCTCAAGAAAATGTTTGTGAGTCACGTAATTTTTTTTGTCACTTTTTAAAGCCAGAGCCACTTACTGCCTGACTTTGCAGATTCTGAGGCTGCATACCTTATTGGAGGACCTGTCCCTGGACTCCTATCCCTTTTAAAAGCCTAATGGTTGTTGAGGCTACAAAGCTGTGACAGTCCATTTCTTGAACTGAGTGTTCTCTCCAGCTTCTTGACTTCTTGGGTATAGAGTTGTTAGAGGCCAGAGACTTGCCAGGAAAGAGTATTGGCTATGTTGATTTTGATGGTTTCTTTCTCTAGTTGCAAACTTTGGTTCATGTCTTTGAGGCTTTTGTTATAAAACTGCGCTAAGCTCTTACTTGGTGCTTTAGAGTCCCTTGAAATAGGTTCTATGTCCATGATTTGCTGGGTGACCTTCATGACCTTCATGCATGTTATGCTCAAATCTAACTTTTCCTGCAATTGTTTAGTGAATATGGTGGTTGCATACAGTATGGTGCATCCTACCATTATTCTAGACCATAGACCATGAATGTAGTGTACTCTGGTTTTGTAAAGAAGAACTGGAAGTATTTTCTGACCAGATTTGCCTTCAAATGGCTCTCCAGCTCCCTCTTTGATGCTTTTTAGTGACCATTTGTTTTCTTTGTGAAAGTGTTAAAATTTAAAGGGATCTTCATTGATAGATCTTTTTACCTTCTCTTTCATCTTGCATCATAAACTTGAGGTTTTCTGCACTATATAATCTTGACAGGTATTCTTTCTGCCCTCTTTCTAATACAGGGTGCCATCTTCCAATACTTTCTCAAGATCCTTTTCTCCTTAGTTACAGTTAGTTACAGTTACATATATATAGCACTTTTCTAGACACTCAAAGCGCTTTACATAGTATGGGGAGGAATCTCCTCAACCACCACCAGTGTGTAGCATCCACCTGGAAACTGTGCCATAGTCCGCCAGAATACCCACCACACACCAGCTATTAGTGGAGAGAAGAGTGATGTAGCCAATTCAGAGATTCCTTGATGAGTCTTTCACTTCCTTGGTGTCTACTAGATTTGATTGCCATTGTATTTTTTTTTCCCCTCTTTGGCTCTTGTACACCAAACCTTTCTGCCCCATAGTTGTAAATTAGGTTACTCATTTTCCCAAGTTTCTATACAACTGTTCATTGGAGCACTTCCAGGATTTTACTCAGATCTGCATTGACTGCAATTCTCTTTGCAGTACTTTGACCACTTCACCTGTTGTCTGTATCAGGAGCGTTAGCTGGACTGTTAATCATCCAGGGCTGAGCCCAGATTCTTCTACATGCATTTTTTCCAGCTCAGCTAGTAGCCTAAGTTTTCTTTTATGGACACTGAGGTAACTTAGAGTAAAAAGAGTTTATCAAAAAACTTCTACCGGACTGATAAAATATAAAACTTTCTAACTTGGCTAGTTTGGTGTCACTAGTCATGCAAAGTACATTAACTTTCCTATGCTCTGCTCATATCATGCTCACGTAAACTGGAACTCATATAGACATTTATACACCTTGTTTTCCTGCTCAGGATGAGAAGATGTTAGTGTTTTACTTTCAACCCTTTTACTGGTTTAAAAAAATTGGTGTATATCCATTTTTCCTCACACTGACTGTGTGAACTAACGTTTGGCAGAGTTGAGAGCTGTCAGCCAATAAGACACAAGTGTTTCCACATATTTTCCAAACCCTGTCTGATTAGTCTCACTTCCGTTCACTGAAGATATAAAATTACAACACCGCCATCTTCTTTTACTGACGTTCAGGTACATAGTGACAAACTGCTCCAAGTGGAGAATTATTTGTGGCTAAACAAAAAAATCTTCAGGGCTACATCCCAAATGCCCAGGCCAGGTTACACCCCTGGTCTGCATCCTTGGGTTGCCATCTTTTTTGCAGACTGTGCATGGGTAATTGCCATCCTTGGCATCTGTGGTACTAATGTTCAGTGGTTTTTGGATTTTGTTCTGCCAGTGAGCTTCATGATGATATAACATTCGTAATACAGTAATTTTCATTGTGAGAAACATCATATTATGACATTTGTTTTATTAACATGACAATAAATGTAACATGGTCTTATGATTGAAAGTTCACAGATTTGCACAAACCAATACTTACAAAAGCTATGAATGGTTAAGATTATGGTAAGAATTATGGGTTTGTTTCTGTGGCCAAATTTACGTAAAGCACATTGTAATGATTGCTTAGTTCTGAATATGTAACTACTCTGTAATTTTTGCTTAATGCCTGACTAATAGCGAGGTCCTCTTTATGACCAAGGTAAAACATAACTACTGTGCTGGTTTAGGAGAAGGAGTAGGAACAGAAGTAGGAAAATGGTATTCAAGCTGCCTCATTGCCAAAGGAAGTTTTAATTGGTGCCTTAGGGAGAAGATCTCTACATTTGCAAATTTTCCCCTTTGTACTAGAGATGAGGAGCTGTGTGTCCACCGGGAATAAGAAATGCTTATGCTCACAAATAAATAAATAAATAAATAAAACGGGTCTGAAGAAGCTCAGTAAATGTTCTGATTTGTTTATTGTGATATACAGAATAGAAGTTTTACCTGCAGTGGCAATTTATGACTATAGTCAGAATTCCTTCCACCTCTTTTTGATCATTTTGAATTCTCACAAAACTGAAAATTATTAAGAAAAAAAAAAAGTTGCAAAAAAGACCTCTTAACACAATGTATCAGCACAGGCGATGTACCATGAGTTTCTGGATTCAATGTAGGGCCAAGATCTGTGGGCCACTTCTTCATCTTTTGAAAACACAATGCCTATTAGTTCAGGTCCCTTATGGGCTCTGGCTAGTCCATTATTCCATTACCTTGAACACTGCCTAAACCACTGCACAGTAAATTCAGACTTAATATTCACAGAATTATTGATGTATTCTGTCACTTCATTGAGTAGAGTATGTGCAAGCAAGCAAGCGTAACAAGTGAGTAATTTTATAGGATTTCATACAAAGCATTTGCTTGTATTTTCTCATTTGTAAGTCGCTTTGGATAAAAGCGTCTGTTAAATGAATAAATGTAAATGTAAATGTAAATATAGTTACGGTAAAGCTAGAAAAGTGTTAGCTCTGTTCCTAATTATAACCCTAACCCGTCATAATCATTCTTATCATATAGTTTGTGCAAATTCCTCTATGTTTGTTGTGCTCTTTGTATAGTTAAGCATTCTTAGCTTCCTAAAAAGGTTACATTTTGGAGCCATTTCTGAGAGAAATACTCTAGGTCAACTCTGGCTCTAATTGAGCTCTAAGTGTACAGAACCATCTGACCAGCCCAATACTGACACTCTTTAAAAGGGTTTCTCTGTGTGTGTTTAGTGGATTTAACTCAATTTTTCCTCAAGCCATAACCAACTTTCAGTATCTGAAATTTACCTTAATGCTATATCTATGCAGCAGTGTTTCACAGAAAAAAGCATTCACACACAATTTACAGTGCCTTATATATGATGAATGTCAAAAGCTAATGATGTATATTAAGGATGTGCCTTCTGGCTAATTTTAATATTTGAATATAGTAAGAGTTGATTAACAGATAAAGCTCTGCTTTAACAGTGCATGCTCTGGTATTAGTTAAACTTTGTTAAAGTTCAGGAGTGAAAATGTTTATAATTGTCTGGCAGTACAGATATTTGCAAGTTACATTTACTAAACCAGTAAACAAAAAGAGAAATGGATGCTCCATGTCAGAGCAGCCCTCTTGTGTAAAGTGAAATGATTTGTAGAGTAGCTAAGACGTGCCATGCATCTACTTATAGATTAAAATGGGTTTCTTCAAACCCAAGATACGTCATTTATGTTCATTTTAGTTTAGGACATTTAATAGTCATACTGAACATTATTGAAAATGTATTATCTCTCTTTTGCCCCATGAGTTTCAAATCTAACAGTCTGCTCCTGTCTGAAATAAGATTAAAAATTGCCCGCTCCCGAGATTTTTGTAGTCCCGATGCATGCCAACACAATACATCCAATTACTGTGAGATGTGATTTTTATTTTCCACATTTTCTCACTCACCTTCTGTGGACAGTGAGCATAACTAATAACCAGATAATGATTTCAGTATTCCGATATGATAATTCAAACGGTCAATGAGGTATTCAGATACCAATGCAGACATGTATGTTGATAACATACCAAGCTCATTTGACTGCTTTGTGGGCCACATTTTGCACCAACATAACCACGCCCACAACTGACTGCGCTATTTGAATAAGATAGATAATAAATACATTTACCTCATTTTAAGTGTAGCCTACTTCATGTGTAATTTTGTGCTTTTCACAAGTTTTATTGTTTTTTCGATCCAACGTGATGTTCTTAAACTTCTACTTCTTCTTCCTATTATTATTATTATTATTATTATTATTATTATTATTATTATTATTATTATTATTATTAATAAATAGAATAACAAGATAGTTAAACACTATTTTTTAAAGTACAGTTAGGAATGACCAGGACCATTAGTACTGTTCACTTAACTACTCACTTAAGTCTAAACATGTGTGAAAATCACTAAAATGACTATGAGAATAAGAAGCAGTGACATCGTTACCTTTCAATTTATGCCACCACTTCACAGCTTTAAACATTATAACATTACTGAGGTAGTTCATGGTGGATTTTGAGGTATGTTTGGGATCACTGTCCTGCTGTAGAAACCAATCTATTTTCAGCTTCAGATGGCAAACGGTTTCCATTTTTACTTCATCAGTCTATAGCATTGTTTCCAAAATGCTTCTGGCTTATCTTGAGTTTTGCATGTTTCAGTCATTGACTTTTATGATGAGGTTTCAGGTTAGCTTTCCTTCTGATGACTCTTCCATGCAGGTCATGTTCATGCAAACAAAGCTTCCCAGTTTCACCACTACTTTTGAGTCAGCTGTACCTTCCAGCGGGTAATTATTGTAATTTGTGGACTTTGCTTTGCCTTTCTGCCCATCATACAGGCAGTTCCATCTGAGAGTTTTCTTCATCTTCCATGCATTGACTTCCACAGTTTCCCTTAACTGCCATTTCTTAATGACATTGAATTTTTGATAGCGGACACTGTCAGCTGGAAACACTTTGATATCACTTTTATAGCCTTTTTCTGCTTTGTAGGCATCAATTAGCTCCATTTTCAGATGCTCAGTCAGCTGCTTAGAGGTGCCAATGGCTGTTGAGTGTTAGCACAGGGTTTGAAGAGTCAGATTATTTATTGTGCTTCAACTTTTGCACATGCTGTTACTACTACCGTTTTCTATTTTTTAAGTTCATCGAATATAAAATAACTTTATATTTGCATTAACATTTACAGAAAATATTATTATTTAAAATAGTCTGCTGTGGATGTACTTCTTTTCACTTCATAAATAAACAAAAAAAAAATAATTAAAATGTTATTGTAGTGATGTCCCCTGCCTTGTGCCCCATGCTCCCTGGGATAGGCTCCAGGTTCCCTGTGATCCAGTAAGGATAAGCGGTACATAAAATGGATGGATGGATGGATGGATTTTGTAGTGATAAGCACTTTGTTTCTTTCATGTAATTTTTGTATGGACAATCATAAAAATGTGTTCTCACAGGTAATTAACTGAACTATGGTTAATTTGGATGAGGACCAAGACTTCTGATTGTTGGCAGACAATGGTTCAGTTGTTTGGGTACAAGTGAAGTGTTCACATGTCACAGCAGACCGAAGTAAAGAAAAAGTCTGATCGGTGCGCAGCAAACAAGGTAGGTGGGAATGTGCCCTACATGAAAATATGGAACAAAAACAGAAGGAAAGCACACATTGCATAGCTGTCACTGATGAGGTCCACAAAACTGTAAGGTGTAGGTTGACATGGCTACAGTGCACTGTATATTTTTTTGTTTTACAGTACATTGATGGTGCATAGCCCAATACTGTCTTGGAAAAATGTTCTCATGGTGGCTTTCTGACTTTCACACAAAGTTTTCTTTTTCACTCAAGTCTTCTCGTCCAAGAATATCTTGCTATGTAATTGTATGTATGAATACTGATACTGATGGCAGATATCTGATCTTCATGACAGAGTTTGCAAAAAGTTTGTGCATTTTCCAGTAGAATGTTGTTCTAAAACAATATTTAAAACCTAAAAGACTAGTTTTGCTGGTGGTGAGTCTTAAACATAAAATAAGAATGCTCAATAAGAAGAGAAAAAAGAGTCTAGTGTTTCACTTTATTTTTTCCTTAACCAACTATGAAGTCTTGGAGACTGGAAAGTGGATAAATCATTATAAGTTGCATTTTCAGTTGAATTTGGGGAAACCACTTGAAGCATTCGTTGTGTTGATCTATTTCAACTGCTTTTGTTTGAATTGTTCATTGCGAACAGACGAAAGTCTGTAAATTTTGACAGTAAACCTGATTTGCAATGGGGGTTGAATAATTTAGATTGCAACTGTATGTATGTATATATATATATATATATATATATATATATATATATATATATATATATATATATATATATATACACACACACACACACACACACACACACACACACACACTTACACACAGTTACACACACTCACACACACACACGGTCACAAATACTCAGCAAAAAAAGAAACGTGCCTTTTTCAGGAGACTGTATTTCAAAGATATAAATTATCATTATCTTTTATATAATATTTTATATAATTATCTATAAACAAAGATAATTTATAACTTATAAGTAGCCTTTATCCAATAATCGGTATCGGCCGATACATCGGTGCATCTCTAATACAGTATCTCACAAAAGTGAGTACACCCCAAACATTTTTGTAAATGTTTGATTATATCTTTTCATGTGACAACACTGAAGAAATTACACTTTGCTAGAATGTAAAGTAGTGAGTGTACAGCTTGTGTAACAGTGTAAATTTGCCGTCCCCTCAAAATAACTCACCACACAGCCATTAATGTCTAAACCGCTGGCAACAAAAGTGAGTACACCCCTAAGTGAAAATGTTCAAATTGGGCCCAATTAGCCATTTTACCTCCCCGATGTCATGTGACTTGTTAGTGTTACAAGGTCTCTGGTGTGAATGGGGAGCAGGTGTGTTAAATTTGGTGTCATCGCTCTCACACTCCCTCATGCTGGTCATAGAAAGTTCAACATGGCACCTCATGGCAAAGAATTGTTGCTCTACATAAAGATGGCCTAGGCTATAAGAAGATTGCCAAGACCCAGACATTGAGCTGCAGCACGGTGGCCAAGACCATATAGCGGTTTAACAGGACAAGTTCCACTCTTAACAGGCCTCGCCGTCGTCGACCAAAGAAGTTGAATGCACGTGCTCAGCGTCATATCCAGAGGTTGTCTTTGGGAAATAGACGTATGAGTGCTGCCAGCATTGCTGCAGAGGTTGAAGGGGTGGGGGGTCAGCCTGTCAGTGCTCAGACCATATGCCGCACACTGCATCAAATTGGTCTGCATGGCTGTCATCCCAGAAGGAAGCCTCTTCTAATGATGATGCATAAGAAAGCCCGCAAACAGTTTGCTGAAGACAAGCAGACTAAGGACATGGATTACTGGAACCATGTCCTGTGGTCTGATGAGACCAAAATAAACTAATTTGGTTCAGATGGTGTCAAGTGTGTGTGGCGGTAACCAGGTGAAGAGTCCAAAGACAAGTGTGTCTTGCCTACAGTCAAGCCTGGTGGTGGGAGTGTCATGGTCTGGGGCTGCATGAGTGATACCAGCACAGGGGAGCTACAGTTCATTGTGGGAACCATGAATGCCAACATGTGCTGTGACATACTGAAGCAGAGCATGATCCTCTCCCTTCAGAGACTTGGCCACAGGGCAGTATTCCAGCATGATAACGAATCCAAACACACCTCCAAGATGACCACTGCCTTGCTAAAGAAGCTGAGGGTGAAGTCTCAGACCTAAACCCTATTGAACATCTGTGGGGCATCCTCAAATGGAAGGTGGGGAGCACAAGGTCTAACATCCACCAGCTCCGTGATGTCATCATGGAGGAGTGGAAGAGGACTCCAGTGGCAACCTGTGAAGCTCTGGTGAACTCCATGCACAAGAGGGTTAAGGCAGTGCTGGAAAATAATGGTGGCCACACAAAATATTGACACTTTGGGCCCAATTTGGACATTTTCACTTAGGGGTGTACTCACTTTTGTTGCCAGCGGTTTAGACATTAATGGCTATGTGTTGAATTGTTTTGAGGGAACAGCAAATTTACATAGTTACACAAGCTGTACACTCACTACTTTACATTGTAGCAAAATGTCATTTATTCAGTGTTGAAACATGATAAGATATAATCAAATATTTACAAAAATGTGAGGGGTGTACTCACTTTTGTGAGATACTGTATATATCCATAACTATCTATCTATCTATCTATATCTATATCTATCTATATATATATATATATATATATATATATATATATATATATATATATATATATATATATATATATATATATATATATATATCTATATATATATCTATCTATATCTATCTCTCTCTCTCTCTCTCTCTCTCTCTCTCTCTCTCTCTCTCTCTCTCTCTCTCTCTATATATATATATATATATATATATATATATATATATATATATATATATATATATATATATGGAGTGCAGTGAGGTACACCCTGGATGGGGTGCCAATCCATCGCAGGGCATAATCACATACACTTTCCCACACCAATTGATACACCACATACACGCAAATCAGCCTACCATGCGTCTCTTCGGACTTGGGGAGGAAGCCAGAGAACCCCCAACCCTGGAGGTGTGAGGCGAACATGCTAAACACTAAGCCACATTATAGCATTCATGTGTTCTCCTTCTGCATTGTGTGTCGGCTCTTAGCATTGTATACCCTCTGTCATAATAAAATCTACATAATCAGCCTCTCAAACTGTCTGCTTTGATTATGGTGAAGAGATGTATTTTTAGACACAATATAAAAATATTATTCATTGGTCTATTTTGTTTTGTACCTTATTACTTTGCAAATGGTGAGAATCACACAGTGAAGAATTCCCTCTCTCTTGCTCTCTCTCTCTCTCTCTCTCTCTCTCTCTCTCTCTCACATACACATACACAGCACAGGAAAGGGGATCACAAATATACTTCTCTGGCATTGTGTGTGCATATGCACCTATGCACTTCATGGTCTCTCAGTAGTACTGTTGATGAAACACAATAATACTACAGAGTAGATGTGCTGTCTCACAGCAATGACACAGCAGTGTCGGCAGATTATTATTGTTATTATTATAAGGTATTAGCAGGGTTGGCGGTTCGATTCCTGGCCCACATGACGAAGTGTCCTTGGGCAATGAACCCCAAGTTGCTCCTGATGGCAAGTTTGCGCCTTGCCTCTGCTACCATTGATATATATGGGTGAATGAGACGCTTTGTGTAAGTGTAAAGCGCTTTGGATGGTGCTATATAAGTTTTACCATTTAAGTGCTGTCCAGGGAATCCATCCATCCATCTTCTACTGCTTGCTCCTTTTCAGGGTCACGGGGAACCTGGAGCCTATCGGGCACAAGGCGGGGAAGCATCGGGCACAAGGCGGGGTACACCCTGGACAGGGTGCCAGTCCATCGCAGGGCACAATCACATACACACTCACACACCCATTCATACACTACAGACACTTTAGACACGCCAATCAGCCTACCATGCATGTCTTTGGACTGGGGGAGGAAACCCCTGCAGCATGGGGAGAACATGAAAATCCGCACACTCATAGCCCCGGCGGGACTCGAACCCCAGACCCTGGAGGTGTGAGGCGAACGTGCTACCGTTGTGCGCCGAGGGAATCCATTGACCACCAAATGCATTTGGAAGTGTTACAAAACCTGTTGATAACTTTGATTTACAGTATATTATTTCTGGAAGGAAACCCCCAGGTCAGTCTGGAATATAAGGTGTGATTATTTAACTAAGTGGAGGAGCGCCATGCCATATGGGTTACTATGGTGAAAAAATTGGTAGAGGACAAGCATGATGTAGAATCAGCCTTTTATAGCCTCTAAACAGGAGTATGGAGATTAGGGGTTGGATAAACAAGTCAATTAATATATTCACCACTGTGAACTTTTCTATGAATGTTTTTCAAAATAGAGGCACAAAGCTAACAGAGTGGAAGTGGCTTGTGCTCAGGCAAATCCACTCCGGACCTCAATGATGGAACCCCTTACCTAGGTGGAGCTGAACATACATTACCAAGGAATAATGAGGAAAGTCTGGAGCCCAGGGATTGTGTTTCTGTAGAGCACTGGGAGCAAATTTACACTGTTACACAAGCTGTACCCTCACTACTTTACATTGTAGCAAAGTGTCATTTCTTCAGTGTTGAAACATGATAAGATATAATCAAATATTTACAAAAATGTGAGGGGTGTACTCACTTTTTTTGCCAGCGGTTTAGACATTAATGGCTGTGTGGTGAGTTATTTTGAGGGGACAGCAAATTTACACTGTTATACAAGCTGTACACTCACTACTTTACATTGTAGCAAAGTGTCATTTCTTCAGTGTTGCCATATGAAAAGATATAATCAAATATTTACAAAAATGTCTGGGGTGTACTCAGTTTTGTGAGATACTGTACACAGTACCCTCCACTAATAATGTCACCCCTGGTAAAGTCATGGTCGAACTAAATGGTGTACTAAAAAAAAAAAAAAAAAAAAAAATATATATATATATATATATATATATATATATATATATATATATATATATATATATATATATATATATATATATATATATATATATCAATGGGAATATACTTAAAATATATTTTTCTCATATATATATACAAAAGATCAAAAGGTTAAACAATAAAGACAATTTTTGACAGCCTTCTTTGCTCACATCTAATATTTATATTTAAAGGTGCCAATATTAGTGGAGGGCACTGTGTATATATGTACATATACCTATACACACACACACACACACACACACACACACACACACACACACACACACACACACACACATATATATATATATATATATATATATATATATATATATATATATATATATATATATATATATATATATATATATATATGTATACAACATCAGTACATGTATACATGTATACAGTAGGATGGTGCATTTGACTTGGGTCATGTGACTTGTTAGGGCCGATGGGTAATATAGTCTAGCGCTGATTTTGACTTAACCCTGACCAGGATAAAGCAGTTGCTGAAGATGAAGGAATATAGACCAATGCCTGCAGTGCCAGACTGTTCTTACTTACAGTCTGATCACATTCTGCATTGACATTCTTATTGTGATTGCAATTACATTGTGGTGTAATTGTCATTACTGTGTCATGGCTACAAATGGCTCATTAACGGAAACTCACTTTACTAAGTCAGAGAAAAACTTTTGCCATTTCATCAGTAACACCTAGCCTATAGGTACACTTTGTAGATATAAAATTACTGACTGTAGATCATCCGTTGCTGCACAATTTGCACAATTTTGCATTCTACCTCATTTAACCCACCTCAGCTCATCACCTATTTCACAGTGAGTTCATGAGTTGAATTCATGCTGAGAACATTATAATCTCTGCAGAGCTGAGGCCCACCAAGAACTGAGTTTGACACCTGTACTGTATTCATCCATCAGTGAGAACACCACTGATGAGATATTATTTAGGTGGAGGACAGTTCACAGCACAGAAAGGCTGCTGGTTTTTATTATTTCTTTTAAATTTACATGTCATTGTCTCTGCTAGGTTGAGAATAGTTCACAAACCAAAAGAAATCCAGTCAAGAATGCCTTTGAATTTTTCCTGTTTCTGTGCTATAAATATGAGCTCACATACAGGTAAAATCCAGTTTTCAACCCCCATCATGGGAAAAAGAACATATAATTGATACAGAAAACCCACGACCTATAAGACCTTCCTAACATCAAGCTGTTTGAAATGTAACTTTGAGAGTTTGGGATATTTAAGTGACACTATACAGCTTCCCTATATATTTATGCTCAAAATATCACTAAACTACATGTGATATACAGTAGTTCATTTTCATAATATTCAAAATTTCATAATGTCAACAATTCTGGAGGGTACTGTAGATAGACTACATGTTCATCCTAGACACACGCTCA
This sequence comes from Ictalurus punctatus, assembly GCF_001660625.3. Classification (NCBI taxonomy): domain Eukaryota; kingdom Metazoa; phylum Chordata; class Actinopteri; order Siluriformes; family Ictaluridae; genus Ictalurus; species Ictalurus punctatus. The sequence continues at coordinate 23,195,473 of NC_030427.2, forward strand.
CACCACACACACACACACACACACACACACACACACAGAGAGAGAGAGAGAGAGAGAGAGAGAGAGAGAGAGAGAGAGAGAGAGAGAGAGAGAGAGAGAGAGAGAGAGAGATACATGGTTCTTGGGTCTCTACTGATTAGGCTTTTCTCTGTGAGGGTGTCCTCCTTGACACTAAGTGTCCCTCTCATCCCTGTGGTAATCCAGCTTTTCCTTTCATCATGCAACCCTGGCCTTTAGTCTGCCTCATTACCTGCACAAAATGTCATCATTCAGACCCACTGATGTCCAAACTCACTGCATACATTTCCCTGTGTCACCAGCACATTGAACACAGTGCTTGTGCTGTTACACATGTTTAATGCATAACTCTTGCACTCTTTTTGGCACAAACTTTTATGGAAACCTAAGCTGTTATGTTTCATAATATGTTGTTATTATCTTGGTAGATGGCACAGATATAAATTGGCACTGAAGTTAAAAACATTTGAGTAAAGAAGGTAATTAGACAGCAGGTTGAAGCAACTTAAATAAGCATCTAAAATTTACAGGATTTGGGGGGAAATGATCAGTTAAGATGATTCTCTTTACTCCCAAATTCATTATATTGCAACTGCTATTAATCACGCAATTATTCTAATGATGAGTCAATTCACAGCCATGCATAAAGCACCTCTATACCCTATATTTCAATGGAAAGACCAGGTCCTCTAGTAATCAACCCTCTATGAAATTAGTGATAACTTCTCAAACATGAGTACACATAACTATGTGAAATCATAAGAGATCTTGAGGTGAGTTAGAGTTGAAAAAATGACTGCAATCAGACACAGAGCCTTAATGATAATGAATGGGTTGAGCAACATTTTTTTTTCTTGGGCTAGACACATTTGTACATGCTATAGATGGAGCTTAAAGGTATTGTCACACTGTAACACTTTTCTTAGTGAAAATGTGAATGTGGAAGATTCAGTAACAGTGTAGTAGATATGAATTGGGATGATCAGTCAGTACAGATCAATCCAACAAAATTATTATTATTATTATTATTATTATTATTATTATTATTATTATTATTATTATTATTATTATTTTAACATTTATCTCATTTGACTGATGCTTTTAACCAAAGTGTCTTACAATTGAGACAGGATTCACACATTCCGCTACCATTCAGCAGATAATAATAAACAATAAGTGCATGTCTTATTCTCACCACAACCCTGACAAAGATAAAAAAAAAAAAAAAAAAAAGCCAGTGAGTGGGTAAGTTTGTACTTTAGAACTTTATATTAGGGGCCAGAAAGCAAGAACTTGATGCAACCCTGGATAATATAATTATAAAAGACACCTAGTCATTCACCCTGGTTTTGGATGAAGGATTTAGAGAATCTGTCTGTAGGCTTTAAAGGTAATGGTGGAGGCCAAATACTAGAAGACAGTGGAGGTAGCTAAGGCACTTCAGTAAATGCCTGCAGTGAGCCTCACTGCAGATAACTGGAACTGAACCTGGGAGGTCATCTCATTGGCCTCTATCAAGATCATGGCTGGATAGACCACTTCATCAGTCTCACACTGGGGCTCAGGAGATGATGTCGCCATGTTGACCTCTGGCTGGAGCTCTGCAGAGGAGACCACCTCATGGGTCTCAGGCTGGAGCTTTGGAGATGAGGTCACCACACTGACATCTTGCTTGAGCTCTGCAGGGAAGACCACCTTATGGGTCTCAGGCTGGAGCGCTGGAGATGAGGTCGCCACTTTGACCTCCAGTTTGAGCTCCGTGGGGGAGATCACCTCGTTGGTCTCAGGCTGGTGCTCTGGAGACGAGGTTGCCATGTTGACCTCCGGCTGGAGCTGGGCTGTGGAGGCCGCCTTGTTGACTTCGTCATAGTAACTGGTGAACGGCCTCGCAGGTTCATCAGTCAGGCTGGCCCTCCTCAAATAATTTACTAAATCGAAACAAAAATCTGCTTTCCTGTAGATCACCCTCATGAGGCATTGGAACTCAGCCATGCTCCCTAGGGCCATGCTTCTAGTGGCCACCAAGAGCCCTGCCCATTGGCGGGCTGGGCCTGAGACCCGGGACAGCAGGAACATGAGCCATTTTCTCTCTTCAGGTTTGGGGATGGATAAACTCTCAAACTAAATTTGACTCTGTAGCAGAAATCCCTTAAAAAGATCTTCAGAACCATCAAAGCGGTTCAGAGGATACATAAAATCCACTGGGGGAAACGCATGGAATCAAACACTGGTATAGAGATACTGGCATGACACCCCTTTTGCTCTCCTTCTGCATCCATAGTACAGGCGAAGTATTCTGTCATGTGTGCAAGGTTAATGCAGGATGCAAGGGCAGTTAGAGCTTTAAGAGAGCGGCAGACCAATCCAAAATATACAGCAAAAACGTGGTCAAAAAACAGGCAATAAGGTCACGCAAACGGCTGAACAGGATAAACTAGGCTAAACAAGAATCAATACGCAGGAGGACAGAACAGGATCAAAACCATGGAATCAACGAATGAGGATCAAAGGTTTAGTAAGGTTCTGGCGGTTAAACATAGACACAATACTTTGCCATGAACGAAGACACACGAGGGGTTTAAATAATTAACATAATCAAAGGTGGAAACGAGAACAGCTGACACAATTAGGAAATAACCAATTGCACAACAGGGGTGGAGACAGGACAGAAACCAAAACAAAACACACATGTCAAAAGTAAACAAAGTCACTGACAACCCAGAAGCGTACGCTGTTGCGCTATGGGCTGTTAAGTGCGCCGCTCACTCTGGCGCTCAGCGCAAGGGGAAATCTGTGACAGGAACATGCTAGACCAGCACCCATCAAATGTTTCAGCATGATTCGCAAGAGCCAGGGGGGCAGGGGGGCGGTACCTCCACTGAGTGTGGTACCTCTACTGAGTGCTGATGAATAAACCATTAAAGGTGAGTGTCTTGGTGTGCTGTCCCACTTTAATGATGCCACAGTGGAGCTTTCAGAAGAAAATGTGACATGACATATGACTCCTAAAAACCAGTCTGTATAAGAGAAAACAGTGAGGAAAAATACTGTAATGGCTGCACAGCTGGGAACCATACTTACCTAACAGCTCAGAGAAAAGATATTCCATCTCTGAGCATTATTACCATGACAACAATGCTATCCACGATTTAATCAACCGGAATTATTTTCTGACCAAACGGCAAATGGCACAATAAAGCAACTGACATCTGATTGTGTAACAGTTATCAGAATGTCACATCACACAAAACCACAATCTTCCTCATCATCTTCATCATCATCATCATCATTATCACCATAAAAGAAAAACTTTAATGGTTTCCCCAGTCATGGTTTGCCAAGGTTGGTGTGAATTAATCTGAGTGGCCTGCACAGAGCATTCAACCCCATTGATCATGATCATGATTTTGGGATGAATTTGAATGCCGACAGTGCCCAACATCACTTAAGCTCTTGTGAATGGGCAAATCCTCATAGCCACATTTCAAAATCTAGTGGAAAGTCACCCCAGAATAATATTATAACAGCAAAGGGGAGACTAAAGCTGGAATGAGATGAACAACAATCACATATGGATGTGACTAGTCAGTTGTCCACATTCCTTTGGCCAAAAATTTGTACACAATAAATCTTTCTTTAAACAATCAGGGCACAATGAAAGTGATAATGTTACAGTTTCTTTTTTTGTGTGTGTGTGGTGTGTGTGTGTGTGTGTGTGTGTGTGTGTGTGTGTGTGTGTGTGTGTATATATATATATATATATATATGTGTATATATATATATATATAAATGGTAGCTCACTTATCTGTAAGAGGGACAGCTGTGTAGTTTTAGTCCACAGGAGCATGTCCTCCACACACTGATAGCTTTATAAGTTTGTCAAAAACTTTTAGCTGGACAATTGGTCTGTGATTTGTCCATTCAAAGTGAGAGGATATACCCCTTATGTTTTAGGTACAACAGTGGAGTGTCATTTGATACTTACTACTTAGAATGACATTAACTTTACAATGCTTCTGGGAAACTGGGCCCTGTTTGTGTTATAATATTTATATTGTTATAATATTTATATACTGTATTACATTGGTTGTCTTGCTTCTATCAGAAATCTTCTAGGATATCAGTTACATTGTGTTGTTTTATACTACAGTGCATATGTACTGTTATAGATTGGAAAAACACTGCCTGGGCTTTTTCCACCTGCTGTCTCTCAGCTTCTTTTTTTTGCTTTTGTCTTCCACACCATTCTGTGCAAACTTCCAGGAGATCCCAGGGCATCAACAGTTTAAACCCAAACCAGCCTCTCTGGCACCAACAACCATGGCGCAGTCAAAGATATTGAGAACACATTTTTGACATTTTTGACGTTTGATGTGAACATTAACTGAAGCTCTTCACCTATATCTTCATGATTTTATACACTTCCTGCTATAAGATGGGATTGGCTGATTGGATAATTTTGTGAATGAGCAGGTGTTCCTAATAAAGTGGTATGTGAGTGTATAATAAGTTTCAGTTTGTAACATTACAAAATGTGGAAAAACTCAAGGTGCAAGGCACTATATACAGTATGTAACACTTCTCTGCCCTAGTGTTTCTCAACACCTTTCTAAAGTCTCTTTTTTTCTTCCCCATTTTTCCCAGGGTGCCACTGCTGATTCCCTGAGAGTTGGAACAAGAGATGAGGTTGCAAAGAGCCAGGGCACCTCCAGGCTGATTGCCCAAAATAGAGATCTCCAGAGGGTTTTCTCTCTTTGAGTTATTATATAAGTAGAAACCCAACAGTGCATTGGACTTGATTAGAGGAAACTGTGATGATGAATACATCCTTGACCCACGAGCAAAGCTCCAGGCCAGGAAAGGCAATGACAACTGTATAATTGGTGCACCCTCCTGAGACAATTTGCATAGGGACATAATATCCTCATATTACTTCCCATCTCTAACATGTCAAACAGTGGATAGTGGTGGCCAAATTTCCAGATGTGTTTTCTCCCTTGCCTGAACACAAAAGAAAGGCGGTTCTGTTATGGTGAACACAGAGACAAGGGGATCCAAATGCAGAACACACTTGAGTCCAGTGAGAGCAGTTAAGCACAAACTAAGCAATCAACAACATATTTTTGTACTTCAGCATATATATCTCAGCCATGTGTAACTGCTGGATTGCCTGTCTGCCACATAAGGTGTGTGCCCAGGATATATGCCTACCTTTACAGATTTTACATTTTGTGCCTTTCCATGTACATCCCCTGGAGGGACAAGATATAGCCTAGGGTGGAAACAGTAATTAGATATAATTGACACTTCTGTGCTTTCATGAACAACATGTGTTTGAGGATTATCATCTACATAGACCTTACAAGATGAATGTCTTCCTCCAGGCTAGCAGAAAAGAAAAGGATATTTTCAGTATAAACAAGAACATATCTGTGCAAGCTTTCAGAGAGGACTTCTTGATAAAATAGTCAAACACAGATGGAGCACTGACCAAACCATATACTACTGAGATAATTGTGAGATAATTACCTCATTGTTGTCAGGAAGACAGTCTTCTACTCATCTTCTACCTGAATCTGTGCAGGGATATGTTCTGCACAAATGTAGTTTCATGTAGAAACACTCAGCACACTCTAGATTATTCAGGAACAAAGACAAGGGATATTAAACCTTTACAGTAATCATGTTCAGACTTTGGTCATCAATATAAGACTTTTTACTGTGAAGAGAATACATAATGGATGCTGCTGGAGAGGTTGATGGCCAAATTAATTACTGCTTAAAGGTCTCAGTGATGAATTCCTCCATTTCGGCTGTATCTATTGTAGACAAAGGGTAAAGTCTGGAGTAGGGTGTTGACCTCCATTAGGTCACTCTACTCCCAGGGATAATGACTACTCTGGACAGCTAGGCTTCAGTGGATGTTGACCATACTGGAGTTGGGGACATCCTTCTTGACATTTAGCTGACAATGCTACAATACTCCGGCAGGTCTAGGAAACATGTGTTATAGTTTTTTTTTCATTCAGGATCACCCACAAAGTATGGTATGATGTGGTGAGTTAATGACATAGGAAGAGATGGTTTGATGATTTGATAGTAAGGATGTAGCCCTACATAATATTGCAGGCATAATGTTATGGTTATTTCGTGCCCTCTCCCTGAAGCCAAAGTTCTGACCAAATGCTGTGCAATAAAGCTCCTAGCAGAATCAACTGTGCCTTAAAATGAAGCAGACAATGAGTTAAAGTGCACATTTAATCTCTCTTTAAATATTGAGCACTAAACATTTATTTAAGCTGTTATTCCTTGGCTATACACATGGCTGAGATATATATGCTGAAGTACAAAGATATGTTGTTGATTGCTTAGTTTGTGCTTAACTGGTCTCACTGGACTCATACTGGAGATCCAAATTCTGGAGGTTTTATTCCAGCATGTGTAATGCTTTGTGTGATGCTTTGGCTTACCCAAGATCATCCTGTCAGACAGAAGCCCCCAATTTACTTCTCAGATATTGACAGCTTTTATGGAAAAGTTTGAATCAATCAGTCTCACTTCATGCAAGGAATAATTAACATTTCCCACAACTTTGAAAAAGTATACAAGAAAATCCCACACAAACATTACACCGTAAAAATGTATGACACACAAAATGCATGTTATTACACTTTAGAGTGAAACACTCTCTCTTTATTCTTTTGCTGTCTTTTTCTTGTGGTAGCATTGCCCACATTCTCTCCCTCTTGCTCTCTCGCTCTCATTATGTCTTCTTTCTCATTTGACCTCTCGTAGTCCTATTGTTCTATTGGCCTAGCATGACTGCAGCTGAGGTGTACTGACGAGAAGGGTGGAAGTGAGTGGCACTAACGAATTAGAAGAACGACAGTTTCCTTCCCTCTTTGGCCTGACATTTCTTCACAAGGCAAAAATCCATTGAACAGAATAAACACAGCCTCCTCTGATATGCACACACACACACACACACACACACACACACACACATACACACACACACACCCCTGTTCCAGGCCCTAAGGCTCAACACGTTGCCTTGTCATGGTGCTCTGATGCTCTTTATTCACATGCCAAGCTCAAATGCATGCATGTCCATCTGCAGTGGAATGAAACAAACAGATCCGCAACAACTGTCACTGTACCAATGCTGCTAAATTAATTCACTGCTGCTTAATTAAATATTCTGAATGAATAATATTGAATATTACTTTGCCCACATAGATAATGTTTGGTACATATGGAGCCAGTTTAAGAAGCATAATGATACAAACATTCTGCCTAAAAATATTTTAATTGCTAGTTTGATAGCTAAGTGTGCACTGTAGAGATGACAGTGGCAAAATTGTAATGGTCAAATACTAATAAAACATTTAGGAATTCAGCCTAAAGAACAAAGCTTTTTAAATTAATCCGGGTTTATTTCAGTTACTAATCAGCATTTATTGCCGTGAGTGAACAGTGATTTGGCAAGTAAAGAGTGATGGTGAGGCTTGCATTTGTTGTGTTTGTCTCATGGATGATGTGGATGTTTTGAATGTTACTAATGTTGCTTTTCCATAAATGAATCTATAAACTATATTTGCTATTATGTAAATAAAATGATTTTTATTATTATTATTAATCATGCCTTCTTATTTTGGACAGGACCTCTAAAAGCCTGTCCAGATTGGCTGTGAATAAAGTTTGGTATTAATTTAGACATTGTTTTCTCATACACACTTATAATTTGAGATCTTATTTATCATATAGATTAGATTAAAACTAAATGATTAAATAACAGTTGCAAAACATATTTAAGTCAGGAAAGCCTACATTCAGAACTTTATATAGCAATAATTGTCATCATTTCACCATACGCCACCACATAAATATATTTGGTCAGCTTAGCAGTTGACTAGGACAGGCTTATTATTTAGTGCTCTGCCAGTATCTTAATCAATGCGTTATATGAGAAGTCAGGTGCCTGCTTCCTTAGCAACATAATTTCCATTCTAAAAATGGAAATAAGTCATAAAGCAGATTATCAATCAAATCATTTAATTGATATTTTTGCACACTTTCTGGACATATTCTGTTGCTTTTTGCACAATGGTGCGGAGAGCGGGCTCATTCCAGCCAATCGCAGCACCAAAAGTCCAGATTTGATTGGCACAGGAAAAAAATTAAATAAAATAAAAACAAAAAGAAAAATACAGTGCAGTCTACTGCCTCTGACTAATATACAATAACTTTATTATTTTCATGAGGATGATTGAAATCTGCTCAAAAGAACAACAACAACAAAAAAAAAGCAATCATATGGGACATGCATTCATAAGAAGGATTAAGGAATTATTCTTTAGCTTAAACTACCCTACCAGTTTAATAATGAAACCCTCAGTGATTCAGCACCCCTTTAAATTTACATACTGTACATAGAGACATAATATGTCATTCTTTTTCCTTATACTTGACAAACATTGAGATTTATGGAGAGCACATTTTCATTTGATTGCTTTCTCTTTCTCCTGTGTGTGCAGTGCTGTCCTTTGTTTTGGTTTTTAATTAGGCTCTCCTGTGTCTTTGAGTCTGGTGACCTTATCAATTACATGACACCAGCATTTAAGTCGGCCAGGCTGCTAATGAAGACATGTAATCAATAACCGACTTGTCCTTATTAAGGCCTAATCATCCAGCCATTGCATGTAAAACTATGTAAAAGTTAATTTTCCCATTGCAGTATTTAATTTAGTAAGTATTGCTTTGTTTTTTTCTTCATTTTTGTATGTGTGCTGTTTCCTCTGTGTATTGGCCCATTGTTTGCTCATGACTCTCTCCTAGGGAGTCAGAAGTGGTTTGTCATGTTCTTCAGACTTATATGCTACAGTTTACCACCACAGCTTTAGGAGGATCTCTACCAATATGGCTGGGGGTCTTATTTATTTAGCAATTGTGTACAGTGAATTGCAAATATCTGTGGACGCTCTGATGGTACACACTACAAAATTCTCATTTCTCAATCATTTGCACATGTATGCATTGAATAATGATGCATCCTGTACATTCAACATTGTTCTACCTCAGCACAAATAGTCACATTTATGTTAAGAAACAATGCCAAATTGCTATGTATGATAAACATTCTCCCTTAAACCACCTTTATACCACAGTAACCTGTAGTTTTGCTTGCTGCAAAATGGATCATGTGAAAAAGTTCAAGAAGATGATTGTGTGTCATTCCAGCACCATTGCTAGATGAAAAATAAATGCAACCATGATTGTTGATGCTTGCCTTAGTATCAACTCTGTGTTCTTAATTATGCTCAAGTTTGGCAGGATATCTGAATTGCAGAATTAATTAATTCAAATGTTTGTCTACTTTTTTCTTCTTCTTCAGTTGCCCTCCCAGATTTATTCAGAAATAGAAAAAAAAAAAAAAAAAAAAAAAAAAAAAAAAAAAGATTGGAAAAAAGATTCAAGGTCAGAAATGTTAATGGCATGTTTACCAATTAATATATTTTTTTTTAAATTCATTATACTTATTATTTATTTATTTTCAGGTTGGTGGAATGGACAGATTAATGGAAGTGCAAGTGCATATTTATTAATCTTTCAAACAAATAAAATCTAATATCAAGGTCATAAAACAGGCACAAGTCAGATGATCTACAAAGAGCAAACTAGGCAAGAGCAAGAATCAAAATACAAACAAACAAGGTTGAGAACCAGGAAACTATGTAGTCTTGGATTCATCATTAGTCATGTACTAGCCTCAAGACACAGCATGTGAGTCTGGATTTAAGGGTACATGTAATTGCAATAGGGTGTGTATACTTGAACTTCTGGTGAACTCGAATGAGTAAATGAGATTTGTAGTTAATGATGCTGCTGGGAAATGGAGGTGAATTAAGCCATATTGGTAATATAGTGCTGCATTCTGGAAATTTTGGGGTGATTTAAGGTGATTTAGAATGGGGTAGTGGTGAATGCCTTTTTTATAAGGGTGAAAGCATGGTTTACAGCCTTGTTCCATGTGAGTTTGAATGGGCCCTTCTTGTGCAACAAGGTGAGAGGATTGGCTGTAGAATTGTAGAATATTTCCTAAAAGTTTGCAAATCAAAGAAACCTCTGGAGCACTTGGTTCATGATTTGGATTGGCCAGTCCTCCGTGCATAGTTACACCATCATTACTGATGATATACTGTATACTAAAAGGACACTTGGGGCACATGAAATTGACCTTTTTCTCTTTTGATGGAGTCCTGATGTCCAAGTTGTTTGGCCAGCACCTGCTTGACATGACTTCCCAGATAAGGGAATAAATCAGGATATTGTTTATACACTGCCTGTCAAAAGTTTAGAAACACTCATTCTTTATTTTTATTTTTTCCCCCACATTTTAGAATAATAATAAAGTCATCAAAACTCTGGAATAACACAAATGAAACCATGGGAATTATGTTGTGATAAAAAATGCAAACAATTTAATATTTTAACATCTTCAAAGTAGACACCCTATTTGACTAGAATTTCCAGAAATGTATTCTTGGCATTTTGTCAACTGATTTCTTGAGGAATCCCCCTGAGATGCTTTTTAAATAGTATTAAAGGAGTTCCCACCTATCCTGGACATTTATTGGCTGATTTTTGGAATAGTTTGCTCCAAGTCATGCCTTTATAAAAAATGTAAATAAAATGTTAGTTTTCTAATGAAAGAAATGAATATGTTGGCACAATTATATTTTTGTCTACAACTCCAGTTTCAAATATTTAATCATACACCTTCAGATCAAAAGATTTTTAAGATCATGAGAAACATTTCAGTCAAGTGTCTCCAAACTTTTGAGTGGAAGTGTATAAACAGTGACAAGTTTATCCAACAAGTTGTGCAAGTCAACATTTATTAAATACCTGGAGGGCAGAGGGGGTATTAGAGAGCTAATAGGATATGATGCAGTACACATAGTGGCTAGAAGTGGTGCTAATGGCCATTTTCCCATCATCATCTTCAAGAATGTGGCTCAAGTTATAAGCATACTTGAGATTGAATTTTAGTGAATATGCATACTTCCTTAAGTTCGAGGGGCAAGGAACTCAGTGTCTGAGTCTAACCCCTACACGGTGAGTTGAACTTGGCTGATTTGCATGGGCTCTGGATTATTGTGGACCTGGTAAATGATCCTCTCAAACATTCCCATCCTTTTGGTCTGCAGCAGATTATGTAACCAGATGGAAAGATGTTTGATCATCTCTGCATACCAGCTTGGAGATCACATCGGGTCTTAGGCACTGATGAAAAGCAACCTTTAATGCCAGTTCATTCCATCTGCTGCCAGTTTCTAGTGTTCTGAGCTAGAGTTCTCAGCTGTGCAGCGTCTAACCTGATTGACAGTGAGAAGCTGTTGTCCAATGTCTTTGCCCTCAGGTGTGTTATCAAAGATGCACTGAAATAACATAATGAAGTCATAATAGGTTTTGATAGCCTTACCTCCCTGTTGTCATAGTGCAGAAACCAGGTGAGTGCTTTGTACATCACCAGGTTTATGAACTAAACCACCCTGTTGGGCTCAGAGCCACCCTGTTGGACATATTTATACACTCACCATCCACTTTATTAGTACACCTGCAAATTCATGCAGTTATCTAATCAACCAATCATGTGGCACCAATGTAATGTAAAAAAAACCCCAAAACATGCAGATACCGGTCAAGAGCTTGAGGTAATGTTTACATCAAACATGAGAATGGGAAAAAAGTCTGATCTCAGTGACTTTGATCGTGGTTGTTGGTGTCAGATGGGCTGGTTTGAGTATTTCAGAAACTGCTGATCTCCTGAGATTTTAACACACAACAGTCGCTAGAGTTTACACAAACTGGTGTGAACTCCCCCCCCCCTCCAACAAACATAGAGTGAGCAACAGTTCTGTGGGTGGAAGCATCTTGTTGATAACAGAAGTCAAAGGAAAATGGCTAGATTAGTTTGAGCTGCCAGGAAGGATATAGTAACTCATATAATCACTCTTTACAAGCGTGATGAACAGAAAAGCATCTCAGCATACACAAAACTTAAAACCTTGAGGTGGATGGGCTACAAAAGCAATAGATCACATTGGGTTCCACCCCTTTCAGACAAGAACTGGAATCTGAGGTGATCATGGGCACAGACTCACCCACACTGGACAGTTGAAGATTTTAAAAAATCACCTGGTCTTTTTCCAGTCTTCAACTGTCATAAGTTAACTGTCAGCCAATTGTGCCATGATCAGTCTTAGCCAATGGTGTCTTGCCTCAGCAGCTCTTATTCAGCAACACTGAATAAGCCCAAGTTGCTGGTCTCAGGCCAGCAACTTTGTTCTGTCGGCTACCGGAAAGCCACATACAGTAAATTACAATTATATACACACCAGCCAAAAGAGCATGTATGAAATGAATAATAAATAAATAAATAATAAAATGATTAATAATAAAGAGCAGGAGCAGAGGTTTCTGTGCACATACCTGACTATATGGGTTAAAGTGTAAGAGGCATAAGAGAAAGGGAATATTTGCACCAGTGGAGCTGGTACTAAAAATCTAAAATAACAATGTGTGTGTGTTATGTGTAATCACTACTACTACTAGTGTCGATAATAATAATCATCAATAATAATAATAATAATAATAATAATAATAATAATAATAATAATAATAACAACAACAACACCAATAATTATAATAATAATCACTAATAACAACAATAATCATCACAAATACCCTAATAACAAATAAATGGATGTAATTAACATTATTTCCATATTTAATACATTTTAATTCATGTGTGGATAAATTGTACACTTTCTTTGACTAAAACAACAGCACTGTAATATAAAATGTTGCCTAATAAATAAGAAAATAAAGCAAATGCTACAGAAATTTAATGCAAAACATATTTAAGCATTTTTGGTCATTTGCATGTTCTGTGATGCAAATTCAGAAGAATTGATTGGATGTGCCTGGCTTCTTGCTAACTAACACAGATTACAATAATGGAGTGTTAAAGCAGGGATAAAACTCCATGTTTTGCTACATATCCAAATGTGCAGTCCAAGCACATGTGTAAATTTCTATTCTCTACTGTTTTTGACAAGCAGTGTTTCCTTTAATGCTCAGCTGTATCAGAATGTATCCATCCATCCATTTTCTATACCACTTATCCTTCAGGGTCATGGTGAACCTGGAGCCTATCCCAGGGAGCATCAGGCACAAGGCAGGGTACACCCTGGCCAGGAGCCAGTTACAGGGCACCCTATTCACACACCATGCATGTCTTTGGACTGAGGAGGAAACTGGAGTAACCAGAGGGCCACAGTGGGAATCAAACCCCCAACCCTGGAGGTGTGAGGTGAACGTGCTAACCACTAAGCCACCATGCGTCCACATCAGAATGTCCGCATCAGAATGTGGTAGTGTAATAATATGAATTAGTATACACTTTATTAAAAAAAAAAATAAGACAAGATAATTATTTTTTACTTAACCCCATTTCCTTGCTATTTTAGCCATAACTCCATGTGCCATAGTAGATTGGAGATTGTACACAGATTGTAAACCCCAATTTGGATTACCTGTAGTGTAGACTGTCTACATTCATGACTGAAACAAATGAACACAAAGGGGAAAAACAGAGCAACAAAAATAAATACATTCACAAAACCCTCTTGTTTGGGTTTGTTTGTTACCTCCAGAATTGCTACAATCTCAGCATATACAAAGGTCCCTGTTTGAAAACCACAGTTCCCTTGCACATAAACAGGAATGGAAAGTCAATTGCAATCTGAGAAGTATAATAATTTGTCCTGTGGCATGTTCTCTCTTTGTCTTGTGTGTGCCTTCCCAGACTTCAGAGATTGTACCCGTATACTGCTTATCAGTGATGTAATGAATTCTGGCCACATTCTGCCAAAACTTTTTTATTGTCTGCACAGAAATTAAGGAAGCGGCATATTTCCTGATGTGCTTGCTTCATTTTCCATTAGCCTGCAGATTATATTCCAATGTTTAACTTCCCCACCATAAAAGCTCTGCACACTTTGAGGGCCTCTATGAAACACTGTGTCCTCTGGGATTCCAAAGTAATCTGAAAACGTGTTGAAATAAGAGCTGCTACTGTTTAATCCACTGTGAGTGTACTGAGAGGGGAATTCATAAAGGGACTTTTTTTTGCTCTTGTTTGTTATAGATCTTAGAAGATAGATACTGTAACTCTTAGTGAATGGTTAAATCTGCCTCACACTGCCTTTATTTATGCACACCTGCAGACCTTTGTAGGTTCTCTACTCCTTCCAAGAATTTATAGCCATAATCACTGTTTTTTTAATGTTTTGAAGATGAGTACTTATAATGTACTTAACCTGCTCCATTTAGCTGTGGTCTTGACCAAACAGTAGTGTTGGTCAAGCCCAGTAACTACAGAATAACTTTTATTTCTTATACCAGCACTGTTTATGTGATGCACAAAGATTCTTGTCTGTCTTGACACATACAATTTACGTGCATCTTCACAGAACTATAAATCAGTGTACACAATGTACTATAAATAAATGTACACAGTGTGTGCCCTGTAATGGGTTGGCACCCCGGCCAGGGTGTCCCCCGCCTTGTGCCCCGAGTCCCCTGGGATAGGCTCCAGACTCCACCATGACCCTGTGTAGGATAAGAGGTACAGAAAATGGATGGATGGATGGATGGATGGATGGATGTACACAGTAAATTCCAGCAATGCTGCTGGACCGTCTCTTTGTTATGATGAATTTTTGTGTTCATAATTTAACACTGTGTAGCATAAAGAGAAGTGTGAATCAGTATATTATGTATACTATGTATGTATATTTTATGTACTGAAGTAGCTGTTTTATCCAATATATTACAATAAATACATACAATACATAGGAAAACTTTGCATATATTTTTGTATATTGGTAAATATATTGCATAGTATTTTTCAATCACAATATAATGTATTTCTGTTACATAAGTGATAGCTTTTCTTTGGCTTTAAAGCATATTAAAAATTAATCTAACCTTTATTAGAAGTCCTTATGTTAGATTAGGCTGACTGCATTGGTTTCCATACAAGTTATTATTTTTTTTAAATAATAACTGCTTGTTTCATGTCTCATGTGACGTTCCAAAAGAAATGGATTACATAAAATATTGTGTCTACAGGCATTCATGGGGAAAGGCTACACAACATTCTCGTGCTTATTCTATCACCAAGATGCAAGAACCATCTGGAAACAGATGAATACACATAGACTACTGAACTGTTTACAGTTTATGCACTCAGTCATAGGGTCCTGAATTTGTAGGGATTTGGTCTAAGACATAAACTAACCTCTACTGCTGGAGAATTAGGAGAAACTCATAAATGGATTGGCGTCCCCAAGATTTAATACAGAACCTCAGGGTAGCCAAAGGTCTTTGGACAAGATGTGAGACCTACATACAGTGCACCCCATCCTAGGTAGATAAATCAAAATGTTCACCCATGAAATTTATGAGAGGTAGCCCATGAGGGAATAGAATTGAGTTGAGGGAAGTATATTTTGATTGATTGTAGGTGCCTGAGCAGGGGTAGACTTTCTCTGGAGTGTGTGTGTGTGTGTGTGTGTGTGTGTGTGTGTGTGTGTGTGTGTGTGTGTGTGTGTGTGTGTGTGTGTGTGTGTGTGTGTGTAAGGCAGGTGTTGGGGAGATCAGGTGGTGGTTGGTAATTCAAAAAACATAATAATGCAAAGGGGAGCTGAGTCATGTGAGTGGATTTTTGCTCTACACAGGTGCAGAGATAGATAGAGACAGAGAGAGAGAGAGAGAGAGAGAGAGAGAGAGAGAGAGAGAGAGAGAGAGGAGGGGGGAGAGAAGGGGTGAGTATGAGGCAATGACTATATGGTACTGAGGGAAACAGACCTGCAATGAAGATGGATGAAGGGCTCTAAGAGATTTGGATAAACCACAGAGAACTCTAGCATTACTTTTCTTGGAGAAATGACATTTAGCAAGGGCATGCCTTTGTGTGAATTTTAACCCGAAATATTTTACAATACTTTTCACAAAGTCATACACATTGTTTAAAAGTCTTGGATCCATCCATCCATTTTCATCACTGTTTATCCTACACAGAATTGCGGGAGCCTGGAGCCTGGAGCCTATCCCAGGGAACTCAGGGCACAAGGCGGGGGACACCATGGACAGGGTGCCGAGCCATTGCAGGGCACAATCACACACCCATTCACACATCCACAGTATGGACAATTTGGAAATACCAATCGGCTTACGATGCATGTCTTTGGAATGGTACCTTTCCCTGTTTAACCCAGAGTTGAGGGTACATCTTTTATACCTTCACAAAGTATACAAAAAGTGAAGTGATCTTTTTATTCCCAGGATTTCCCAATTCATAACCTCCATCTTCCTACTAAAACAGCGCAGTTCTGATTTCACGAAGTCGCTGCTATACTGAGGTCAACATTTCATTCAATAGTTGTGCAAACAAAGCTCTTCTGAGGTTGTAGGAGGTGAAATCAGTTGATATTTGAAATGTTTGTAATGTAAAAGTAGTTGACAATCATGATTCCATGGATTTCCAAGAATTTCTGATAGTGTAGATGAACTCTTTTTCATAGTGTCCTCACTTCACTGCCTCCATAACAACAGCTAGCACTGCAAACAGAGATGTCATTAATGTGATGTTTAGTGCTGTTGAAGTGTCTCGCCACTGGAAAAGAGAATGTCATACTGATGATTTGAAGTAATTATTTCAGTACTAATGACAGAGTGGACAGTAATCAGTTGAGTCAAGAGGGATTACTTGTTTTCCATTATAGATTTATCATCTATCATTATAAATAATGTGTTTTTCCATATATAGATTAAGTTCCAAAGGTAGAGTTGGACAGATATTGATATAGCCTTTAACCTTTTTTGCTTCTGGGAATAAACAGACTTTGCTATAACTTTGTTTCTAATTGAGATATGTGCAAAAGAGAAACATATTTTCCATACAGGAAAACCTCTAGTTTTCACAAATTCTTATAATACAAAACATGAAAGTGAAAATTTCACCCTCAACACATTGATTTGATTTGACTGAACTTTTTGATTAATTTTTTCAGTGGGATATTATCCATCCATCCATTTTTTGTACCGCTTATCCTTACTGGTTCGCGGGGAACTTGGAGCCTACCCGTGGGATATTATGATAGTTATTTTAGATAGATTTTTAAAAATCTTTTGGATTTAAATTAGAATGGGATATTCTTAAGGAATCATTGTTAATGGAGTCAGACTTCTTTGTCCAAAGCTATTATAGCATCAATGTCTGCGGTACCCGCTCCTGCCTTACAACCTCACTTACAATACCTTTTCCACTCTGTTGTGTTGGTGATAGTTTACAAACTTGGTAGATTTATTCAGTTTACAGTGGTGCTTGAAAGTTTGTGAAGCCTTTAGACCTTTCTATATTTCTGCATAAAAACAATTAAAAATGTTAAATTACTAACATCATCAGATTTTCACACAAGTAATAAAAGTAAATAAAGAGAACCCAATTAAACTAATGAGACAAAAACATTATACTGAGCCATTTAATTATTGAGGAAAATGATCCAATATTACATATCTGTGAGTGGCAAAATTATGTGAACCTCTAGGATTATCAGTTAATTTGAAGGTGAAATTAGAGTCAGGTATTTTCAATCAATGGGATGACAATCAGGTGTCATCCCATTATACATGTTTATGGAAGTGTATCATGGCACAAACAAAGGAGATTTTTGTGGAAATCAGAAAGGTTTGTTGATGCTCATCAGGCTGGAAAAGGTAACAAAAGCATCTCTAAAGTGTTTGGACTCCACCAACCCACAGTCAGACAGATTGTGTTTAAATGGAGGAATTTCAATACAATTGTTAGACTCCCCAGGTGTGGTCGACCAACAGAGATCACTAGAGCAAGACATGTAATAGTCCACAAGGTCACAAAGGAACCCAGGATAACTGCTAAGCAACTAAAGGCTTCTCTCACATTGGCTAATGTTAATGTTCATGAGTCCAGAATCAGGAGAACACTGAACAACAATGGTGTGCAAGGCAGGTTTTCAAGGAGAAAGCCACTGCTCTCCAAAAAGAACATTGCTGCCTGTCTGCATTTGCTAAAGATCATGTGGAGAAGCCAGAAGGCTACTGGAAAAATGTTTTGTGGATGGATGAGATCAAAATAGAATTTTTTGGTTTAAACGAGAACAGTTATGTTTGGAGAAATCAAAACACTGTATTCCAGCATAAGAACCTTATCACATCTGTGAAACATGGTGATGGCAGAATCATAGTTTGGTGGTGTTTTGCTGCTTTTGGGCTGGGACAGCTTGCCATCATTGATGGAACAATGAATTCTGAAGTATACCAGCAAAAAAATCTGAAAAGAAAGTGGGTCATACAGCAATACAACGACCCTAAGTACACAAGTAATTCTACCAAAGAATGGTTAAAGAAGAATAAAGTTATGTTTTGGAATGTCCAAGTCAAAGTCCTGACCTTAATCGTATAGAAATGTTGTGGAAGGACATGAAGCAAGCAGTTCATGTGAGGAAACCCACCAACATCCCAGAGTCGAAGCTGTTCTGTACTGAGGAATGGGATAAAATTCTTCCAAGCTGATGTGCAGGACTAATCAACAGTTACCAGAATCATTTAGTTGCAGCTATTTCTGCACAAGGGGGTCACACTAGATACTGAAATCAAAGGTTCACATACTTTTTCCACTCACAGAAATGTAATATTGGATCATTTTACTCAATAAGTAAATGACCAAGCACTCTATAATATTTATGTCTCATTTGTTTAACTGGGTTTTCTTTATCTACTTTTAGGACTGTAAGTTACATTATTATGTAACTCTGGTAGTGTTGTGTGTTTCTTTTATGTAATGACTATAAGTATTTCTTCTAAAAACAGGCCTGCTGAGATTCAATAATCAGCTGGGAGGAAAACTGACAAAAACAATATAAACCATTTGTTAACAGCAAATAAGACAGTGTTGATGCCAAAAATTGTGGACACCTTATATTGTATGTATTTATTTTTCTTGAAAGAGATGGAGGGCTATCCCCTTTATACTATCCAGCTGTGGGTTCATCAATGGGAATGTTATATTAGGCCAAATCTTTTCAACAAACATATAATATAATCCACTACCAAGAATGTTTAACAAATAAATTATGTAATATATTGTTTAAGATCGGACATTTACATATGCATATGTACCTTTGCCTCACTCCACCCCCTGCTCCGACCCAAAATTGTTATTACAAATTATCAAATTTTTATTGTTATTGGCCACTCTTCCATTCAAATTTTAACACTTAAATCATCCTAACACTGGGTCTAAAATGACAGCTCTTAATGACCAGCTAATATAGACTTAATAAGCGGAGTTATATCCTTTATGCATTGTCATTTCTATGGATTTCACTCAATTATAACAACTTCTTCATCTTCTTCTTTATATCAGTGATGAAATTTTAGTGATCTCAGATTTGTGAACCTTACTGTAAGGTGGGTAAGGTGTTCAAGACTCTTTTTTGATGTTGCAAGTGAATATGTGAGCATTTTCTGGACTGTAAATTAACCTATAACTGAATGTATTTAAGCCTTAAAATGTGTGTTTTTACATTTTGATTGTCTGGAATATTGACAAATGATGAAATAGTTAGTTAGCTGTTAATTGTTGGTCATTTTGGACATTATTCACTTTCTATGTAATATTTTTTTATTTTTATTTTTATTTATTTATTTTTTAAACTTTTGCTGCAACATAGTCTGCATGTGAATCTGAACAATTTTTTCAATTAAGATTACTAATGTAGCTTACTAAGGCAGTGGTATCTCAATGGTTAAAATGTTGGATTACTAATCAGCAGGACATGAGTTCAAATTTCAGTGCTGCTAGTACTGGGCCCTTGGCCAATTAAGGCCTTAACCCTCAACTGCTCAGTTAGTTAGATAAATGTAAGTAGCTGTGTATAAGGGTATCTGCCAAATGCTGTAAATGTAGTAGGCAGGATTTTATTTGTCTCATTGTTTACATTTTATGATAATATGTATGTTGCTACAAGAAAAAAGAGAGAAGTGGCATGTGTGATGTTGCATTTAGGTGTGACTGACAGGTAATCCTTGAGCTGAATTTCAAAGCTGAAGTATCATTCCAGAATGAAAAACAGCTTCCTGCACATATTGTTAGACAACCCTAAAACACCAGTGTAGAAACAAACAAATAAACAAATAATAATTCAAAAAAAGAGTATATTGAGAATTTTGAGTTTGAGTGGCCTGAATGTTGAGCATTTTGTGGAGTTTAAGTGGCCTGAAAATAACATTTGGTGGCATTTTTAATAATCCCGATAATGTAAAAGATAATGTAGTGTTAATTAAGTCAACTCATATCATCTATTATTCTATATTTCTGAGCATTCAGAACTGGATAAAAACAACAACAACAACAACAACAACAACAACAACAACCTTAAAATAAGGAACAATCAAGTCTGAGTTGTTATGCAAATTCTATTAATTTTGTATCTCATTTCAAGATTCACTTTCTAGTTAAGTAATGGGTAGACTACAACAGATACACACACACTTTTAAACCATTTGCTCAACATCCATTTAGCCCACTAAACATAGGAAAGTCTAAGCATGACAATCATAGATGTTTCACATATTTGTTTTTCGAACATCCATATCTCAGACAACAAATCATGACATTCATATGCAAAGCACACTTAGCTAGCAAACCAGAAAGTAAAACATATTTAGGCAGGCATAGAGTAAGTACATCAGTGCAAAACACAACTTCCACTTTGTCTGAAATGAGTGTTCAGTTTACAAAAGCCCATAATGCAAACTGTGCCTTGGACCACCTAGTAAGTCAAAATTGCAATTTAAAAGCCACTGAAGTGGTAAAAAATAGTGAACCACAGACCTGTCAAGAAGGTCAGGACTGATGAGGAATTGGAAGTTCAGTAACAAAGAAAATGTGTTAATAAATGGCGTTCTTATTAAATAAACACTCGTGGCAGAACAAGTAAACATATTAAATAAACACTCGTGGCAGAACAAGTAAACATTTCTGAGGCCTTTACTATAGTAATAGGTCTCTCTCTCGCTTTCTCTCTCTCTCTTTCTCTCTCTCTCTCTCTCTCTCTCTCTCTCTCTCTCTCTCTCTCTCTCTCTCTCTCTCTCTCTCTATATATATATATATATATATATATATATATATATATATATATATATATAGTATAATAGGTCTTTGATTACTATTTGGATTTAATGAAAGTGCTGGTGTACACAGAATGAGCTTTATTTAAAAGTAGAACAGTTGAACTCAATTCAGTTCATTGTGGTCAACTGCAGCTTATAATTTAGAAAATTATCAGTGTCACGAAACTCATATTTAATATGTTAAATTTCTTGATGGAAGTGTTCCTCACAAATGTGCTATGGTTAGTCGTTGCCATATATCTGTGTGACAAAATAATCCCAGTTGAAAAACAGACAATTTTATTAAGTAATTCTTTCACCCAGTCCTACTATAGTTTCATATATACTTTGTACAGTATGTTTACATAGCATATACTGTACATATTTACTACATTCATTAAAAACATCTATACACCTGCTCACTCATGGAAGTTTCTAATCAGCTAATCCTGTGGCAGCAGGACAATTAATAAAATCATGTAGATACTATTTAAGAGCTTTAGATAATCTTCACATATCAGAATATCAGAATGAAGGAAAATTACATATTAGTTTGAAAAAAAAAAAATCAAAGGGTGGCAGTTTTGTGACTGGAAACACCTTGTTGATGCAAGAGGTCAGAGTAGAGCAGTTAAAGGTCAGAAAAAGTTAACTTGATAATTTAAGTTAAATCATCAGTTTCTGAAATACTCAATCCTGCCTGGCATCGATAACCATGCCAATTTGAAAGTCACCGAAAGTCTTCTTCCATTCTGATGTTTGATGTGAACATTAACTTGACATGTCTTGACATGTATCTGCATGCATTTATGCATTATGCCATTACCACATGAGAGTGTATTTTGGTCAGACGAGAGCAAAATTGAACTCTTCGGCTGTCATACTACACATCATGTTTGGAGAAGAAATGGCACTGCACGTCACCCTAAAACACTGTACCAACAGTGAAGTTTGGAGGTGGAAGCATCATGGTGAAGGGCTGTTTTTCATTGCATGGTGGTACTGGCAGACTTCAAATAATTGATGAAACGATGAATGGGGCCCTTTTCCGGGAGATTCTTGAGAAGAATCTGCTGCTATCCACCAGGATGATGAAGATGAGAGGTGGGTGGACCTTCAAGCCGGAAGACAATCCAAAGCATACAGCAAAGGAAACTCTCAATTGATTCCAGATTAAAAAAAAATCAAGGTTTAAGAATGGTCCAGTCAATCACCTGACTTGAATCCAATTGAACAAGATTTAAGGACAATATTTTTTGAAAAATGGGCCAAAATCACAACTGAATACCGCGGCCGATTAATTTCTTCATACAGGAAGCATCTTGAAGCTGTCATTACAAACAAAGGCTTCTCTATTGGGTATTAAATACATTTCAGTTAGAGTATTCAATACTTTTTTCCTGTATTGGAAATATATTTACTAAAAAAAATGTTAACGCGTCCAATACTTATTTCCCTTAATGTATGCAACAATTCTTATGAGCAAGATAAAGAACAAAATAGGGCTAATGTTGATTCACAGATGTATGTGCCAAGTTATTACATGTAAACTGTTTCATAGATTGAGAGAAATCACTCTCCTCATGGTCTTTTTTTGTCTTTATAGACTCCAGTTACAGAAACAGAGTGGAGAGAGGTGGCTAAAGGATTCCAGGAAAGGTGACAATTTCCACATTGTCTTGGGGCAATTGATGCAAAACACATCACCATTCTCCCCCAAGGAAACAGTGGGAGCATTTTAGGAACTACAAGTCCTATTTTTCTGTCTTGTTGATGGCAGTTGCTGATTCTCAAGACAGATTTTTGTATGCTAATGTTAGCACTCAGTTAGCATTAATGTTTGCCCACTCTGATCTTCAAGAGGCAATTGACAAAAAGGTTTAAATGTTCCTCCGGCTGAACCAGTGCCAGGCACAGATATTGAGATGCCTTACA
>NC_030427.2:23223710-23266210 GCF_001660625.3 Ictalurus punctatus
ACCATTAAAATTATAGACTGATCATTTCTTTGTCAGTGGGCAAACGTACAAAATCAGCAGGGGATCAAATACTTTTTTCCCCTCACTGTGTGTGTATATTATATATATATATATATATATATATATATATATATATATATATATATATATATATATATATATATATATATATATATTGTACTTTATGAAAAGTTATTGTTATAATACTTACCTCAAGAAGAACATGGAGGAGTCATGTGAGTGGAGTTTCCAGATTAAAAGTCAGGCTGTTCATTTGTGTAGAGGTTGTTTGAGGTTTGTTTATTGTTGTGTGTAGTTTATTCACGTTTCTGTGGAAGGAGTTACCATATAGTTACTTGTATAGTTTTCCCCATTTTTCCTATTTTGTCTATTTATCTTTTGGGCCTTCAGGTGGCTGTACATATTTTTGTGCACATTTTTTGGACTGTAAATAGGAGCACTGTCAATAAAACACCTTTGCTGAAAAGTGTTACCGCAGCCTTGCCGTCAATTTTCTTGTGCGGGACCATTTTTCCATCACGCCCCATCACAAGGGGCCTTAAGATGATATTTTCAGTTCCAAGGAAAAGTAATCAATAAATTGGGTCAGCACTTTGATTACAAACAATACAGCCTAAACCAGAACCACTTACACATGTTATAAAAGATAAAAGACAGACTTAAATTAATTTAAACAGAAATGGTCATTTAATATTCAAGCCAAATCTCTGTCCTTGAGCTATACTGGGGAGATGTTGGCAGAGAACCAGGCCTGTTATGCTATGCTATGCTCTTTGGCAACTGTCACACTGCGAGAGTCTCTTTTTTTTTTTTTTTTAATATTAGGTTGGAGTCTTTAATGTCAGACCATTTATCATGCTATTATTCCATGCTCTAATGGTTTTATGTTTGATAATATTACAGATGCCCTACACATGAGCAGGGGTCCTGTTAAAACAAGCAACAATGATATCCAAGTTGCAATACTTCTCCCAAACCTATTAAAGATGCAGTCAGTTTTTCTATAAGCAAGCTTAAACGTAAACAAACAAATAAATAAATGCTAAGGAGATGCATATTTGTTTAATTTGAGAAGGAGTAAGCGGTAGAAGATGGATGGATGGATGGATGAAAGTGTTTTGGTGGGTCATTTGAATAAAAAAATAAATGTATGAAGAAAACAATGCCAAAAAAGTGACTGGCCTTTCAGGCAGAGAACTGCGAGCTTAAGCCTCTAGCATGTTCCTGCTGACACACAGTCTCCTTCAACTGTATAGCCGCTTGCAAGTCCACTCCATCCTCAACCCCCAATAGATAGAGAGCAAGATCTATGCACTGGGCAGTTACACCACCACCATATCCGAATGTGCATCATTCTTATCCAAGGAAACACTAGTCTCTCCTACATTAGGCTGTGGCAGTAGGACTCGAGCAGTTACTTGACCAATTTCTGCAAAACAGCATATTTGATATCCTTTTTAGGAGTAGAGTGGGAGATGTTAATCTCATGTAACCTGCAATCACAACTCTCCATCACAAAACTGATCTAATTATTCATGGAAGGGCAAGCATAAAAATCACTAAAAAATAGAATAAAATCAAACTCTGTGACTTTAACATCAACTTAGCAACACATAGACACACTCGCCAAAAAGGACAAAATAAGTACTGCCTACCACGATAAAGGCTGTACCACAACATGAATGAGAACGTGGATCCCCCTTCCACCTCAAAGTTCTCTGCCAGTCTAAGAGTCCAGCAAACAGAACACAAAAATCAAGCCATACAGCAAAAAGTGCTTTACAGGAGATAGTCATAACAAGCATATGTTTGCTTTTTCCTCAATACTTTGTTCAGTAAATGTTTGAAATTCATCTGTCCAGATGTATGTACAAGAGGACACCAAGCACAAAAGATGCCCTGTTTCAACCACAATGCATCTGACATTGACATTCAATATACTAAATCAATAGCTTATCATACAAACAAATGAAATGATGGAAATGGACATCAGAACTATTACAAGGCTATGGACCAAAGAAATTCAAGTTCAGTGACAAAGAAGACTAGAAACAACAGATCTTACCCTATGGGAGACCAGGTAAACAAGGGGTTCAAAAGAGGCACCTGATTCTCAAAGACTGTACAGGGAGAAGAAATGTTAGGCACAAACGTGTGAAGCATTTTGCCATTTTGACATGAAAAATCCATTTTCTAAAGCTACTATCTTACTATTATTTTGTGACCTTTCACCATAGTTAGTTTTTCGAGAATCAGCTGCAGTTGTGGTCAACAAATCAATCTTTTATGTCTTATACATAGAATGAAATATAGACAACTAAGGCACCTGAAATTAGAAAATTGACTACATCTACTGATAGATGTAATAGATATTAGTCATCATATGATCAAACCACATAGCCCTATGATTGTCTTACTTTATTTTTAAATAAAACTTTTACTTAAAGAGCCTTTTAATTAGGACCCTTTTATTATCATTGTGCCCCCCCCCCACTTAAAGGCATCCTATTTTATGGTAAATAAATGCTGCCATATTTGGAAATGTCTCAGACACCTTAAAAATAAAACAGATGGGGATAATTCATTGAATCTAACCAGTTATATTGGTTTTAATCTTCTTTTGATGACACAGCTCATATACAACAAAGAAATGTTAAGCCATGAAGTTCTATAAACATCGTGCTCCCTTTCATAATTTATAGTATACACTGCACTATTGTACAGTCCCAGTGGGTAAGTTGCTCCCAGTGAAGCTAACTGGGGATGGTATGGATAGGTCCACTTGAGAAGTTTCAATGCGAGGCTAAAAGAGCCATCTGCCATATCTGACTGTCTTGAATTTGTCAGAGTGGAGAAACACATGATGATGTTTCAAAACCAGTACAATGTGTTCTGGTCTCATGCCACATTTCATGGGGCCACATTTCAGCACCACACTGCACCCAGCCAGTGACTAAAACATCCTTGGCTACTATCTTTTTCCAACTGAACATTGCTGATAGCCTATTTTCAAAAACCTCTTTATTTCTAGCAAGGCCTAAGGGACCACTGCTGTGGCTGCTGTTAGCAATCCTAGCATCCTCAGTAGGAGCCAGTACTACACATAGCAGCTTGGCTGAATCAGACTACTGCAATAGTGTCTGCCACACATTGAGGTAACAGGGTGGCTAGCATTCTCAATGAATCTATTTTGGTGAAAAGGATTTTCTGAGTACAATATAAGAGTAAATACTGTAATTTGTGCAAGGATGGTTCAGGCATCCCTGAGGGCCATCTGCTTGGCTGCTTCAATAAAGCCTTAAGAAACCCATCATGCTAAGGAGACCCCAAAGCATAGGACCTTAATTTGGAATAACTGGCATTGGAAGGGAAACCTTAAAAACTGTGTCTTCTGGAGCAACATGAAATTTATGTAGTGTTTTTGCAGATCCACTTGCATGAAGCACTCCTGTGGTTGTATACACTGTGGTTTGTAAGACTCTGTGGTGATTGGGGTGGGGATTGGGGACTGATTAGGGCACTCAAATGCCTACCACAAGTCTGAGGATGTGACTCTCACTGCCTAAGGTTTGTGTGAGGTACTCATAGAGTTGTTATAGCACAGATTTTAACTGAACTATGTCCGCTGTAGCAATTTGAATTCAGTACAAATGTGTGTGTGTGTGTGTGTGTGTGTGTGTGTGTGTGTGTGTGTGAGAGAGAGAAAGAGAGAGATGTGTGATGGACTGGCATCTAGAGAATATATTCACTGTCACTTCCTAAGCATCTTAGTTAATGTTATTCTCTTCAGAACTGTAAGTTCACACTCATTCACACCAAGGGGCTAATTAAAGCAGCCAATGCACCTACCAGCATGTTTTTGCGAAGTGGAAGAAACCTGGAGAACCTTTTTGTCTGAGATTAAAAGATCACTGAAGACTTGGCCCTCTGTTTGCTTCAAAGTAGCTTTTGTGTGTGTTATTGTTATAAGACAGGAAAATGTCATGGACCTCCAAAATCAGAAAATAATAAATGAACATACAAGTTGGACAGACCTGTGTACTTTAGCTAGGTTTGTGCAAATGACCTTACATGAAATTATTCTTTGCACCAATAAAACTGTGTATTAAATGATGCCATACAAAATATGGGGGCTTAATTCAACATTCCCAGACATTTTTAGCCATCTTGACTACCACAACTTCCTCCTTAGAATCCCAGCCTACAGTAATTACACATGTTGCACTGGATTTCTACAAAACATCAAAACCAATTCAAAATTGTGCTACTCATCCATAAAGCTATCTACAGTTTTCCCCTTTTCTATTTGTCGAATATTATACTCCTCATTATAATACTTTGTTTGGAACCTTCCTCGCTCTGAAAAAATAACTCTGAAAACTCTAACAGTTAAAGAAAGCACAAAAATAACATTTTTATAGCTTGTGTTAATCAATTTTAACAATAATGAGTCTTTTATTGGTCACATATACTGTACATTACAGCACAGTGAAATTCTTTTTTCTTTGCATATCGCAGCATGTTGGGAGGTTGGGGTCAGAGCACAGGGTCAGCCATGATAAGACATGCCTGGAGCAGAGAGGGTTAAGGGCCTTGCTCAGGGGCCCAAAAGTGGCAGCTTGGCAGTGCTGGGGCTTGAACTCCTGACCTTCTGATCAGTAACCCAGAGCCTTAACAGTCAAACCACCATGCCCCGCCCCTTCAATCTTCACAAAACTTGTTTTTATATGTATGCAATATTAACTAAAAAGTATTATTAATACTATTAAAATCTCAACATTTGAACCACAAGAATGCTTGACATTGTAGATGCAGACTGCAATGGCATACTGTAACAACCTGCAATATCTGTAAGAGATCTCAGAGATATTAAAGACTAAATCAGTTTATAGGCATGATTTATTATAAATTTATAACAATAAACCCTTTACCAGACAAAAAAATTATTATGTAGAATGCAAATGCCACAGTATTAATGAATCCTAATATTGCCAGTGCTCACCTATTTCTGTAGATGTAAATGTACCACTTGTACACTGATATTGCATTTTCATGTATTTTGTATGTCCATCTTTTTGAATCTGGCTTTCACTCAGCTTTGAGTATGGTGTTCTTTCAATATTTTTTATTTTTTTTGCAGTTCCTCCTATCTTGTCCCTCTCCAAATGTGTGACGTGAGCTTAAAAGCCATATCATGCTTGCCTTTTCTCTAAGGACATCACAGTCCAGACTTTCTTTTTCATAGTGTACAGAACATAGTATGCTATTTTCTCTACTGAAAGGCCCTACACTGAGGCCAACGTTATCTCTCTCCTACATTCACAATTTGGGCAGCAGTTAACTCCCAGCACAGTACAAAGGCATTCTGATTTACATTTACGGCATTTGGCAGACGCCCTTACGCAGAGCGACTTACAATTACAATGTCTTATATATATATATATATATATATATATATATATATATATATATATATATATATATATATATATATATATATATATACACACACAGTTGAGGGTTAAGGGCCTTGCTCAAGGGCAGCTTGGCGGTTGGCGGCTTAGCACTTGGCAGTGCTAGGATTTGAACTCACGACCTTCCCATCAGTCGAGTGTCCTAGCTACCACTTCCCATGTTCACATGATTTAATCAAAATGTGTCAGACCTGCACCTTCAGCTCTTTTAGTCACTCACTTTTTCTCTCACAGGACACGTAGATGTATGAGATGAATAACATTTTGCCTTTGATCTAAAATTAATATTAGTCATGATCTGAAAAAATACATAGTCATGTGAAGGAAAAAAAAAAGTACACCCCATGGAAACATTTTATTATTATTATTATTATTATTATTTTTTACAGATTTTTACAAAGAAGCATTTAATACTCTCTGAAACACTGTCTATTAATAAAAGGTGATACACACTATCAAACTACAATTGTCAATCTGTAGTAATTCACAATTTAAATTGAAAAACATATCAGTCAAATAGAGAAAGTAAGTATACCCCCAACATGTATCACAATTTCAAATGCATAAAATTAAAATCAGGTGTACAAAATTGGGTGCCAGTGATGAAAACCTGCTTCATCACTGGCAGGTGCAGTTGGAACCTGTCTTATTTATACCCCTCTTATATCTAGTGTCTGGTGTTCCCTTTCTTATTGAGGTGTGTGGTGTTATCATGCCAAGATGTAAAGAGTTCTGCAAGGCCTTTAGAAACAAAGGTTGTGGATGCCCATGAGTCTGGCAAGGGATTTAAAACAATCTCCCAATTATTTGAAATGCATCATTTTACTGTAAGGAAAATAATCTACAAATGGCACAGATTCCAAACTATTGCCAATTTGTCCAGGAACAGCTGTCCCAGCAAGAGCAGACCGTCTGATTAAAATAAGTCTCCAAGAACCCCTAAATTTCCTCAAAGTATTTGCTAGTAGGTCTGGCAACTGTTGGTTTCAAAGTGCATGCTTCTACAATCAAAGAAATTGCACAAATTTGACCTTCATGGGAGGCATGCCAGGAAAAAAATCTTTGCAAGACTACAGTTTGCCAATGAGCATCTAGGCCAAGACCAGGCCTTTTGGAATAATGTGCTCTGGCCAGATGAATCAATGAATTGTTTCACAATGGTGAAATTGTTATAGTTTGTGGTCGCTTTGCTACCTCAGGCACTGGACAGCTTGCATTCATTAATTCCACTATGAATATCAAAAGAGTGCTTGCAGATAATGTGAGGCCATCTGTCCAAGAGTTGAACTGACAGTGGACCTTTCAACAGGTCAATGAACTTAAGCACACTAGCAAATCCACCCCGGAATGGCTCAAAAAGAAGAAATGGAGTGTTATGGAACGGCATAATCAAAGCCCATATTTGAATCCCATTGAAATTGTAGTATTAGGTCATGACAAATCCATGGAGATCGATGCAAAATGCAGAATTATTTAAGGGAAGCAGGCTCAGGGAAACAAACAAGGAAAAGACAGACTAGGAACCAGCATTATCTGTAACTTGATAACTAGAAAATAAACTTCAAGGGGGGGTACTCAATAACCAAAATACAGTGACCCAACAAACACAGGCACAAAAATAACCAGACTTGCAGTAAGGCTCCAGCAAATAAGGGAGGAAAAACAAGCAATTTAAATATAGCACTAACCCAGCAGAGAAAATAACAAACACATGGGTATAATTAGAAATGAAATGGAGGGAGACAACAGAATAAGAAGTTCTGCAATGACAGTCAGGGTGCCCTCTAGTGGCCAAAGATGGAATTGTCCCTGCAAGAAGTTATTTCTGCTAAAGGGGTCAATAATAGCTTCTGAGGCCAAGGGTGTACTTAATTTTTCCACAGAAGAATATATCTATTGATATTTATGTTGAATAAATGATTGAAAAATCAAAATTTCCTTGTGGTTTTGTCAAGTTTATCAACTTTATTAATAGGCACTGTTTTACAGATGACCAAATGTTTGCTTGTTTAAATATGCCAAAAAAGCCAACAATTTACATGGGGTGTACTTTTTTTTTCAAAAAGGAACAAAATGCTTTTTTTTTTTCTAAAGGAAGAAATCTAATATCCTTCTTGAAATAAAGTTTATCTAAGCATATTTTTCATATTGGTATACTGCTGATCTAAAACCCCAGGCAATTGAAAAGTTTATTAAATCCTATATAAATATGTCCCTCTTTCTCCGTCAGTCAGTAGCAGTAAGAAGCCTCATTCTTTGACCAGTCTACTTCAGTTACTTCAAACACCTATTTGACATAGAATTTTTTTTTTTTTAACACAACATGGATAATCTTGGGTACAGGTTGCAACTGTTTAAATTAGGCTTCTATTTTGTTTAATTGTTATTTTGGGGAATAGATTCACAAAAAAACACATCTCTAGTTGAGACTGCTGCACATGCTGAGAGTGAGGAATTGTCAGAGTCAGAATACACAGACCATGTTGACATTGCTAGCATTGTTACTTCTCCCCAAACCTGACTGGCAAACCAACACAGAAAATAATCATTTAATTAAATGCATTTTAAAAGCTCTGTCCCAAAACTTTTGACAGACAGTCTAAATAGTAGTTGTAAGATCCTCATAAATACCCTTGTGTGATGCACATATCGATTCAATGTGTTTTGTTTGGGTCCTTTGGAGTAAGAATTATGCATCTTTAATTACTCCTGTGCCACTGCACAATTAAAAGGAAGTTGAGCTATTAAGAGTCTCCTTGTATATTGATAATTACAACTAAATGGCAACTGCTTTTTGATGGGCTAGTGAAGCTGAGAGTGAAAGGGGTTGTCAAGTCATTGTTTACTGACTTTCTGATTGGCACCTTTTTCCCCTGCTCTATAAGTTGTTAATTAGACTTCTATTTGTTTATTCAGAGAAAAATCCTCCCACATGTTGTTGAAATGCTTGTAATTTCTAGTCATTAGCATTGTAGCATTCTGTTCATGCAGCTTAGTGGTGAATTATTTATCTAGATAAATACAATACATATTCAATTTCCTCATGATGGTTTTTTAGACTTTGAAGAAGGTTTTATATGCATGGTTGAGATAAACAGAACAAACATGTATATTATAAAATAGCAAGAAAGCTGATACTTGAGAGAATTTGAAGTGAGTGGCTAATCTATATTAAAATTCTAATGGCTAATGGCTGTTAAATCTCATTGGTTCTTTTGTCCTGAATAATTAGTTATTTCATCTGATGTCTACAGAGTCAAAAATGCTAAATATTTAAAGGGGACCTATTATGCAAAATTCACTTTTAATTGGTGTTTGAACATAAATTTGTGTTGGCAGTATGTGTACACAACCACCCTACAATGGTAAAAATCCACTCACTACTTTTTTATATTCCAAATAAATCATACACAATGTCTCAAAATGAGCCATTTTCATTTTTGCCCTTATGTGATGTCACTTTGGAACAGGCCCTGCCCACAGAATCTGCCCTATTAGCATAGATCCTCCCCTGAGTGAGATGCACACAATGTGCTATGTTTTCTGTGCTGGAGCAGCTACAGTGATAAGAAGAATGCCTCAGCCTAGTAAGCATTGTAAGTGTTCTGTTGTCTGTAAGAATGGACATAAGAGTCTTCATGTACTCCCAGCATAAGAGCCACTGAAAATGCAGTGAAGTTTTATTTTTGAAAGAACTGTACCCCAAAAATACCTTAAATAATTTTACACCAGACTGCTTTGTGAAAGAAGGTCAATACAAAGCAGGATTTGCTAAAAACTTGATTCTCAAGGTTGGATCGTGATCCAACTTCATATCCAGCAGATGTAAGTATCACACTTTATATTTTGTGAATGTTTGCAAATTGCCTTTCCGATTGAGCCTGTTAGCAGATTACACGGCTAATGCTACCATCGTTTTTATTTTTAACCTGAAACCGCCTTTATTATGCACAATACACTAAGGTGATTGTCTTTTTGAAAAGGGTGTACGTTTTGTGCGAATCATTTTACATCAGACTGCTTTGTGAATGAGCTAGTTAGCAGATACCATGGCTAATGCGGCTGGATACCATGGTCTCTGATTGTATTCATGGAGACCATTTTTTATTTTTAACCCGAAAATGCTTACTGTCTTTATAATTCATAACTGCACCTTTAGTACATACAATACACTAAGGTGACTGTCTTTTTGAAAACTGTGTACATTTTGTGCAAATCATTTTACATGAGGCTGCTTTGTGAATGAGCTAGTTAGCAGATTCCACGGCTAATGTAATATCCGAAGCACAAGCTGTTCTCTTCTGGAAAGGGGGCGGGGAGCAGCAGCTCATTTGCATTTAAAGAGACACTCACTGAAATGGCATGTTTTTGCTTCCACCCTAAAAGTGGCATTTTCAGCATGGTATACTAAATGATCACTGAGGTATGTTGAGCTGAAACTTCCCAGACACATTCTGGGGACAGCTAATTATATTTCATCTTGTAAAAAGGCTTAAAATCAGTCTCCTTTAAGGCTTTATGGAAAACCAAAAAAGTGCTTTCACTCATTCTAGATGCTGCTAATTTTATGCGGCCCTACCACATCCCAGAAGCTCACCATCAAGCTATTGAGGAGGAGGTCAGTCGGATGCTTCGTAATGGGTCCGCCAGCCCCTGGTCCAGTCCCATCATGGTGGTATGGCCCAACGGCAGCATCTGGCTATGTATTGACTTCCGGAGCCTGAAAATAGTCTTTGACAGCTACCCCCTTCCCTGAGTTGACGTCCTGGTGGAGCACCTGGGGAGAGCGTGGTTTATGTCCACCCTTGACCTAACCAAGGGATACTTGCAAGTCGCCCTATCCCCCGACGCGAAGGCCAAAACCAACTTCAGTACCGCCAGTAGCCACTGGCAATACTTGGTTCTCCACTTCAGCCTGCATGGCCTGCAATCTAGTGGGCCATAGAAGAGCTCCAGTACTACCTGGCCAGGTGCCACTTCACCCTCATAACCAACCACGCGCCCCTGCAGTGGATGGCCCGGACTAAGGACTCCAATGCCAGAGTGACCAGATAGTTCCTCTCTTTGCAGGACTTCTCCTTCCAGGTGAAACACCGGGCAGGATCCACCACAGGAACACAGGTGGCCTCTCCCATAGACATGCCCTGTGGGCCCAATGCTCACCAATAGTCGGCTCAGAGCTGAGGAGCAGGTACTGTGATGGCAGGCCTGCAGCACTCGCATGTCAAACACAATGTGCTCCTTGCGCAACTGCTGGAAGGTGCTGAACGGACAGTGCCATTTCAGTACCCAGAGTGTTTTCGACAGCACGGAAGTACATGATTGCAAATCAGGGTGGCAGATACACACACGGCTGGCAGCTAATGAGTGGAGCAGCTGCTCTTCACTCTCTTCAGTACTGCCAGCGACCACTGACAATACTGGGTTCTCACCTTCGGCCTGCATGAAGCTCCAGTGACCTTCCAATATCTGATGGACATCGTCCTGAGGCTGCACTGGCCATTCATGGGCACTTATCTGTATGATGTCATCATTCATTCCTCCGCCTGGGCAGACCACCTCCATTACCACCGGGAGGTACTTGAAAGCCTCTGGAAAGCCGGGCTGACCGCCAACTCAAGGAAGTGCCACCTGGACCTGATGGAGGAACAGTAACTGGGGTACTTGGGTAATAATAATAATAATAATAATAATAATAATAATAATAATAATTATTATTATTATTATTATTAACTTTATTATTATTAACTTTATTATTATTACTATTTTAGACTTTATTATTTATTAACAATATAGAGTGTGAGGTAACAATGCACAGAGATAAATTCACTATGAATAATTGTGCAACTCTAAGAGGAAAATGAGATGAAAACAACTAGAACTTTATATTCTAGTCCACTCCTACAGTCCCAGCATTTGACCCCAGTTGTGTCCTCACATTTCTGCCTTGATCATTACTGATTTACTCACAAAGGAAATTATTTGTGTCATACCCTGCTGAGCACCTTCGAGGGTACTATGCTACTTTGGTTTCCTCAAACATACTGGGTAGAAAATTGATTTTGGAGCAAGTGTGGAATTGTCAAGGGAAAATGTTACTTCCTGAAAATGTGTGTGATCTGTGACCCTGTATGACTCTGTTTGTTATAATTTGAAGCCTCTGCTCCGAGCTTTGATATAAGACACACAGATAAAACCCATTTTGAGTAAAGGATAATGGATCTTAATTAGGAAACACATCTACAAACTCCCAACTACAAACAAAAACACACCCAGAGAAAGGGAGAGTGAGCAGAACACAGACTTTCAAGGTGCTTCAAAAGGACTTTCGAGCATCTGCAGAAGAGCGTATGCTACCAGAGACAAAGACACCTCTCCCCACAGTTCTGATTGTTCAAATGAATATTTAATTACCAGTCGCATAATTACTCTGCCCAGCTGTGGGCGGTCTACTCAAGGAGGAATTGTGCTCCTTAATTGGAACATTCCTGGAGAGTAAAAATAACTCCATGTTTTAAAGCAGGGGAGCAGTTCAAAATGACTTGCAAAGGGCAAAGTTGTGCCATGTTGATTTAATTATGAATTCATCTCATGTACTGTATATATACCTTTATGTTTTATTTATTCATATGTAATGAGTTGTTTCTGTTAAAGCTTTCTTATATTGTTCAAAGTCTCTTGTAAAGATGCAATGACATGACTGGAAGCACATTTTATATTCCAGTACTGAAACACTCAAAAAATATATAAATCTTCCCAAGCACAATTACACAGGAATGCAAAAATAGAAAGAAAAAGAGCAGGTTATGCTGACATTGGTGCTGGACTACACTTCCCAGCATCCCCAACAAGTCACATATCTCAATCAGCCTCACCTGTGTCTCGTTTCACTGTAATTACCATCTCTATATAAGTTCCTGTTTTTTTTTTTTTTTAAACCTCTTATTGTCAGAGTGTACTTGTGTCTCCTGCTCTGGTTTATGTGTCTAGTTTCACTGTTTTGGTTACCTGTTTGCACTTTTTAATTAAAAATCGACACGTGCATCCACCTTCACCTCCTGACACTGGTCAGGCCCAAAGACACGAAGATTATGTTCTATTACTTATTATCCTATCTAAATAAGGATAAATAAGGATATTAAATAAGGATTTTTTTTACATATCCATATATTTATTAGAATTTTAAACAGCAAACAATAGACAGATTAAAACACACATTATGAATAATAGGAAGCCATTCTATTACATTATTATGTTTTATTTACTATATAGATGAAAACGTGTAGACCAGTGTACAAAACGTTTCAAATAATGGTCTGCACTTATATAGCGCTTTTATCCAAAGCGCTTTACACTGTGTCTCATTCACCCATTCACACACACTCACACACCAATGGTAGCAGAGCTGCCATGCAAGGCACTAACTTGCCATCAGGAAAAACTTGGGGTGCAGTGTCTTGCCCAAGGAGTCACGTGGGTTGAAAATCGAACAGCCAACCCTACGATTAATGGACAACCCACTCTACCACCTGAGCCTCAGCCTCCG
Organism: Ictalurus punctatus; assembly: GCF_001660625.3. NCBI lineage: Eukaryota > Metazoa > Chordata > Actinopteri > Siluriformes > Ictaluridae > Ictalurus > Ictalurus punctatus. The sequence goes on from NC_030427.2 coordinate 23,236,752, forward strand.
CACAGTAAAGCACTAAAGCTATGCAGAACTACAAACAAAAGCAAAAACATGGAAGTTCTGCCAACAATTTTTACAAACTGGAATTAGTCACAAAGAAACATCTGGTTAAATAAAATGTTTATATGTACATTATGTTGAAATATGAGTAACACTGGGTGTAATGTGCACACAGCAGGTGTTTGCTTAGAATAGCAAATGTGGCTGTAAAGTAGATTAAAGACATACATGCTTTCCAATTACATTTAATTTGACCAAGTGTTTTGATTTGATCGCAATACAATACAACAGGAAAAAAAGGACAATTAGAATTTTACTATGTGCAATATATACCGTATATAGACATACAAAACCCAGGGATCCAGAATGGGTGGTGTGTGTTTGCGTGTCCCCACAAGGATAGGAATATCTGACAGTTTTGACCTTGTGGAGACATTTGACTGGTCCTTGGAAGGTCTATTTATTCATTATTTTTAAAGCTACAGAAAACCTACAAAGCCTAAATTTATCCTTTTGGTTATTGTGATTAAAAGCTAGAGTTAGATTTATTTGAAGGCATAGCATTAATTAGCTGCTTTCTTAATTATGTCAATGGAATGTCCACACACGGATCGTATACTGTATGCAAGGATAGTGTAACAGACAGTAAGAGGGAGAGAGAGAATATGAAATGCCAATATTATATTCATTAGACAAATTAACCTAAAAACAATGTTTCATGAGTAGTATTATTCCAGTTTTAGTATTCATTTAAAATGTTATAATTCATTTTGACCAGAACAGAAGATAAGGGTTAGGTCTCAGTCAGTCCAGCTCAGTCTGAGTGGTCTACTCACCTGCAGCATATGTGTGTGTGTGTGTGTGTGTGTGTGTGTGTGTGTGTGTGTGTGTGTGCGCGGAGGCTTTGAGTTATGTGACCTGCTAAACGAAGTGAATCCTCCACTGATTGATGACTTTCATTTGCACTGGTTCATATGTTGTGTTCTGCTGCCCCCTGGGCTCAGCCACCTTCTGTGCTTCTTTGAAGCTGGCACACTGTAATTAAAGATTTTTCTATCTTTCTCTCCTTTGCACACACACAACACAAAACCACACACAAATTCAACAGTATACTGTAGCTCTAAATAAGGTTGTTTCTGCCAGCTGTCAGGTCAAACATTTGGTCCATTTTACACTCTATTTTGTGACCAATTTGCAACAGATGGACACGTACTGTTCTTACAGTCTTACATTATGTCATTAATTACAATTACTTTCCTTTCTCTAAAATGAGTTCAACAGAATAACAGAAGATTAAACATAGTATGATTGGAGATTAAAATATTAAAATACAAAATATTAAAATATTTTTGTAAAAGCACATTTACAGATATGTGTGGTACATCCTTGGCTGTACCGTCTCAACCTAGAAATGCAAAGGATCCAAAGCCACATTGCTGATGTCACGAATCGTGACTGAGCAGAGATAGGACGGATGCAAGTGCAGGATGAACAGTTGTTTATTTGAAAGAGAGACAGGCAGACAAATCCAAAACGTGATCCAAAACGTAATCCATAAACATGCAAGAGGTCAGGCGATTGGCAAACAGGCATACACGGGGCAAGGCAGGAATCTAGGTCGTGGTCTCGGACTACAAGGTCGGTAAACAAAACGAGAAACGAACTATGACGAGGGACTGGAAGCGGATAATCCAGTGCGAACTAACTCTAAACATGGACCGTGACTATGACTACGATACGAACTAATCTAACTTTTTGGTATTACTCTTCCGCCTTGTGTGCTGGGAGGCACGCGGTATATATGCGGACATGATCAGCGTCTACACCACTAGCAGCTGAGAGCAATACAGACCCATGTGAAATCCCAGCCAATGACAGAACAGGGAGGAGACAAGAGAGAAACATAAACAAAACACACATGTCCAGATGTCATTATGGTCAACAACGGAAAAGCAGGTGCTCGTGCATTCGCGCTTAGAGCACGCTGCTTCAAGGGGGAATCGTGACAGAACCCCCCCCCCCAAAGGCACTCCTCCCGGAGTGCCATGAGTCATCCCATTTCATTGGCGGCCCCGGCCCCCTGGGCTGAATGTCCCAAGCAGAGCCAGGAAACTGCACGGTGTTCTTGGCGGCGCAGGGAAGCGGAGCGACGACCCTGGCTGAACAGGGAGGCTGAGCGACGTCCTCAGCTGAACAGGAAGACTGAGCGACGACCTCGGCGGAGCATGAAGGCAGAGCAACGTCCTCGGCGGAGCAGGGAAACAGAGCACTGTACTCAGCAGAGCAGGGAAGCAGGGCGACGTCCTCGTCGGAGCATGAAGGCAGAGCGACGTCCTCGGCGGAGCATGAAGGCAGAGTGACGTCCTCGGCGGAGCAGGGAAACAGAGCACTGTACTCGTTGGAGCAGGGAAGCAGGGCGACGTCCTCGTCGGAGCATGAAAGCGGAGCGACGTCCCCAGCTGAACTGGAAGGCAGATCGAAGTCCTCTGTAAGGCCAGGGAGAGGAGCGTGGGTCTCTGTGCGGCCAGGGAGAGGAGCGTGGGTCTCCGTGCGGCCAGGGAGAGGAGCGTGGGTCTCCTCGAAGCAGAAGGGGGGAACGATGTTTGCCATGGAGCAGGAAGGCTGAGCGACGACCTCAGCTGAACAGAAAGACTGAGCGACGACCTCAGCTGAACAGGGGGGCTGAGGCTCTGAGGTCACCAGGTGAACCTTGGGCATGGGCAGAGCTTGGCTGTGCGTGTCAGCAGACTGTGGCGTGAGCAGAACTTGGCTGTGCGTGTCAGCAGACTGTGGCGTGAGCAGAACTTGGCTGTGCGTGTCAGCAGACTGTGGCGTGAGCAGAACTTGGCTGGGTGTGTCAGCAGACTGGGGCGTGAGCAGAATTTGGCTGGGCGTGTCAGCAGACTGGGGCGTGAGAAGAACTTGGTCATTAGGCTTAGATATTAGCAGAGCTTGGTCAACTGGATCAGCAGGCTTAGACGTGAGCTCAGGGACGTGAGACTTGGCCTGGACCTCAGGGACGTGAGACTTGGCCTGGACCTCAGGGACGTGAAACTTGGCTCGGACCTCAGGGACGTGAGACTTGGCTAGGACATCAGGGACGTGAGACTTGGCCCGGACCTCAGGGACATGAGACTTGGCCTGGACCTCAGGGACGTGCGACTTGGCTCGGACCTCAGGGACGTGAGACTTGGCTCGGACCTCAGGGACGTGAGACTTGGCTCGGACGTCAGAGTCTGGAGACTTGACCTGGACTTGGATTTCAGGGACTTGAGACTTGGCTCGGACGTCAGAGACTGGAGACTTGACTTGGACTTCAGAGCCTGGAGACTTGACTTGGACTTCAGAGCCTGGAGGCTTGACTTGGACTTCAGAGCCTAGAGGCTTGACTTGGACTTCAGAGTTGAGCTCTGCATGAGTTTGCCTGTAGTAGTGGGTAAATGGCAGGGCAGGTTTGCCTGCCAGACTTACCCCCCTGAGAAGTTGTTCTAGCTCGTCCTTCGCATCCGGACTCCTGAATCGCATCATGAATTCCCCCACAAACTGTTCTACACTGTCCAGGTTCCTACAGTGCTTATCCAGTTTGAGCTGCACCCATTGACGGGCCGGTCCAAAGAACCGGGAGCACATGAATCGGAGCCATTGCTTCTCCTCTGGCTTAGGGTCTAACAGGCTGGCGAAATAGAATTGACAGTCTACCAGAAAATATTCAGGGGCACCGAAAAATCCGTCAAATGGATCAGGAAGCTCCATAAATGTCCATTGTGGGAAGTGGACTGAGTCCATACCGGGGACAGTTAGCGTCGACTTCCGGGTTCTGCGTCTCCTCCGTTCTCCTGCTGCATCCATGTTTTGGCGGAATATTCTGTCACGAATCGTGACGGAGCAGAGATAGGACGGATGCAAGTGCAGGATGAACAGTTGTTTATTTGAAAGAGAGACAGGCAGACAAATCCAAAACATGATCCAAAACGTAATCCATAAACATGCAAGAGGTCAGGCGATTGGCAAACAGGCATACACGGGGCAAGGCAGGAATCTAGGTCGTGGTCTCGGAAAACAGGGTCGGTAAACAAAACGAGAAACTAACTATGACGAGGGACTGGAAGCGGATAATCCAGCGTGAACTAACTCTAAACATGGACCGTGACTATGACTACGATACGAACTAAACTAACTCTAAACATGGACCGTGACTATGACTATGATACGAACTAATCTAACTCTATGGTATTAATCTTCCGCCTTGTGTGCTGGGAGGCGCGTGGTATATATGCGGACATGGTCAGCGTCTAAACCGCTAGCAGCTGAGAGCAATACAGACCCACGTGAAATCCCAGCCAATGACAGAACAGGGAGGAGACATGACAGAAACATAAACAAAACACACGTGTCCAGATGTCATTACGGTCAACAACGGAAAATCAGGTGCTCGCGCATTTGCGCTTAGAGCACACTGCTTCAAGGGGGAATCGTGACAGCTGACACACTAATTGTGGTAATATTCATAATATTTACACAATAAGTGAGTTTTCTGTCCTTTTTGTTATAAAATTTTTACCATAAAATGGTTTCTTACACTGTCAAATTATCATCTTGATTAAAGATCACACAGATGGAACCCAATTAGTTGCAAGTCAAGAAGGTAACAGTATATTTATGCAATTTTCTTGCTCTTAATTATTTGGGTTACTTATGAATCTATTTAGAGTTTGAGTGCCAGCTAATGTCCAGCTATATGTTCTTTAAGGAAATCCTATGAGTTAGATACACTGAGCTCCAGTTCCTTTAGTTTTAATCTCTCTCAACTGTAGGCCAGTTTTTAATTCAGTTTTATTTGTATAGTACTTTTAACAATGGAGATTGTGATTATGAATTTATCCCTAATGAGCAAGCTGAGGCGACGGTGGCAAGGATAACCTCCCTGTCATATCAAGGCAAATCAGTGACTCCATTTCCCAGAATTCACCACAAACTACAAACATGGCCGATGACTACAACTCCTAATGGAACACATAGACACGTCACCTTCTCCTGAGGACTAATCTCAGACTACTATCTCAGACTCTCACACACACAACCACTGTGAAGTATCATGTTCAGTTGACTTGTCTCTGTGGTTCACCAAGTCTTTACCTTATGTGGTTGAGCTGGTGTTTTTTTTTTTTTTTTTTTTTGGGGGGGGGGTGTATAGTTATTCCATCGACTTTGATTCTCTGCCTTGCCCAGTTTGGATTATTTGCATGATCATTTGACCCTTGCCTGTCTATGGTCATTGATTTCTGCCTAAGCCTGTGGATTTGTCTTCTCATTAAACTGCCTTATCTGCACTTGCTTCCGTCTCAGCCTCCATTATGTGTCTGAATATTTCACCTCAACGTGGATGCAGATAAACCTGCTCTGAAATTCACCACCTATTATGAACAGGCAGACAAGGCAACCTCCTCCCCAAAGCTTCAGATTGAGACCCGAGAAGTGGTTTCTCTGCCAAGTTTCAGTTCCAGAGCTACAGCCTGAGAGCCATGAGGTGGCCTCACCTGCCAAGCTCCAGCCAGAGGTCAATGTGGTGACCTGCTGAACTCCCGTTAGAAGTCAATGTGGTGACCTCAGCTCCAGAGCCCCAGTCAGAGGTCAACGTGGCGAGATCCTCCTGAGCACTCCAACATGAGACCCACTAGGGGGTATGCTTATTGCCCTGTACTGGTTAAGGACAACATACTTTGCATGAGTGCAAGCAGGGACTCTGGCAAGACTAGCTATGATGACATAACTAAAAGTGAGAGCCAGAAGGAAACACAGACATGAGGGCACCCTGGGACAGAAGGCAGCCAGCCACTCCACCATCAACAAACTTGGGTGGATGTGTGAAGGTTGGGGGATCCAAACATCCCAGCTCATCACAACACACTATGCCTGCGAGCCCTCTAGATCTGCTCCTTGACCTCAGAAAAAAAAAAAAAAAAAAACTTTTCCCAAAAGCTTGACTAAACAAATGTTTTCAGCCTAGACATAAGCATTGAGACTGTGTCTCAGTCCCGAACAGTAATTGGTAGGCTGTTCCATAACTTGGGGGGTTTGTAAGAGAAAGCTTTTCCCCCTGCTGTAGCCTTCACTATTTCAGGTGCCAACAAATAGCCTGAACCTTTTGCTCAATGTAGGAAAAAATATATAAAGAAAAAACAGTGGACCTAAAACAGAACCTTGCGGAAAACCAATCTTTACCTCAGTATACATAGAGAAGTCACCACTTATATCTACTAACGATCAATGTTTTCTAGACTACCAAGGAGAATAGCAAACAAGGGGAGACAACCCTGATCAGAGGCCAGTAGTAGGTCATTTACCACTTTAACCAATGCTGTCTCTGTGCTATGATGAGGCCTAAATCCTGAATGATACATTTCATGAATATCATTATTCATTGCTTTTTTCGCTCCATTAACACCTGCTTCCTCCGAGACACAAGAAGCCAACCAACAGCATCTTTTTCAAACTGAGGCTCATGCTGCATCACAGGGCAGAATAACATACTCTGAGAAAAGCTCTATCTGCCTTCTTCTTCATACATGAGTTCACAGATGTCCACGATTAGCTAGTGTTGCTGTGATTGACAGAGGGCAGAGAGTATGCCATTACTCCAACCCAGAAAGCACATCCTTTAGCTCCAGGCCATGGGTAGCTGTGTCATCACTCCAGATGACAGTGCAAGCACTTTTCTGTTGATTGATTTATTGATTAATTATCTTGGTCTCACAAAGTCTGCCACTGTTAAACCATATTTTAACTGCTTGGTTGTTTTGAAAATGTGCAACTAATGATCTTAAATTAGTGTTTCCGATATAATTTATTCAAGTTACACATCACCTACTTCTAATAGCAAAAAATAGCAATGTTACACAATTAATCCACATTAATTCTACAGCAATGGGTCTGTAGCTGACTATTATAATGATTAAACATTAAAAACATGCCAGGAGTTGAACTGTCTACACTACAGTGACCCTAATGTTTGAATGTGTGTATGCATGGTTACCTGTGATGAACTGGTGACCCATCCAAAGTGTATTCCCATCTTATGCCCAGCATAAGCACCAGAGCCACTGCAACCGTGACCAGAATAAAGCTTATTAAAGTTATTGAAGATGACCCTCCTGCTAATAAAGCTGAGATAAAAATTTCAAATGTACAGGTAATCCATGCACCTTTTAGACAAACACAATTGTATTGTTTCATATTTAATATGTTAACATAGTATACGTGCAAAATTATTTTAATCACTGTTTATCAATTTATTGGTGTCTGTCATCACATGAAATCTTGTGATCTTTCAGATGGGTTTTGACAGATGAGTTGCTGAAGTGGATTGTCCCTCTGATTGAAGGCTCTTAATATTCAAAACATGAGGTTGATACCATCTGCTCATCAAAATTTAAAATAGTTTCTCTGCCAATTACACTCACGCAAGCACCAAAACAGATTTAGAGCCTTTATTATTTTGTACATTCTTTGACAAGTCTGCAGGTAACCTTCGATAGAGAATGTTTTATGAATATATACACACTTTCACTTTGTCAAAACACACACACACATATACACTGGCATTTACCTATCACCCTTTTATTTGTTATGCATCTGTGTGTGTATGGGAGAGGGAGAGACTTAGATTGATGTATAGGCCAATGTTTAAGCCAGTGTGATTACGATAAGGACAATCTATTCTTGGTGAATGTAAAGAAATGTAAACTAACAGATGGTCCAAATGGTCTGAACAACACCCATTCTAAGAAAAACTGCTTGATAGTTCTTTTGACAATTCATGTGCAAGTGTTTGTGACACAACCTTGTTGCTCTTTTATCGCCTTTATTGGAATGAATCAGGAGGCCAGCTTTACTGCATGGATTTTCTGAACAGGAAATGTAGTCCTATTAAATGAAATTAAATGAAAATTTGTTAGTGCTATTCTTATGTACAGTACACTGAAGACACACTGATGCCTAAGAAGGTGCAGTATTTAATGTGATCAAATATGTTGGTACAGTAGTGGTAGGTTAAAATTATCAGCACATAACTAATATGGCTTTAATATATCAGCACCCCACCCCCCCCCCCCCCCCCATGTTTCCCTGTCCTTCATGCTGCCTCTCCTTCAAACACACACAAAGCAGCAATGCATGTTAAAAGTGCATAATTAAACCACTGTAGCTTGTTTATTTACCACTAATTTTATTTGAAGTTGCTCAGATTACCTTTTGAATTGTCTTTCAAATGTCCTGGGACTTCTGTAAAGTCACAGACACTTCCAAAGTAAAGCTATTAGCTATAAATTTCCTCCATGTGCTATAGCACTTCAGTTATACTGTAAGTGTCATGGTTGCTCTAAGAACATCTCCAACATGACAACTAGAGGAGAAAGGATAAAGGTTGCAACACCTGTACACTTTTTTATTTTACTTCGGAGTAGAGTTTGACTATTTCTATTGTTTATGTAAGCCCTAAGTGGCCATGCATTATTTTTTTTCTTTCTTGTTTTCTCAGGACCACAAATTAATTTTCAATTATATTTTATTATTAATGTAGTATTATTATTTTAAATTATAATACACATAATGTAGCTGCATTAATTGTTTGCCATGTGAGTTCAAAGTCAAAATGAAATATGTTCAAAAGCTGTTTTCTCATGATCACGACCTAATTTTTCTGTGTATTTGACATAAAATGTTTTAATTGTTCTGGAGGCAGCAAAAGCTAAGCTAAATCCTGCAGCATTATGAACAAATACATTTTTACTTTGATCAGGGACTCACTCAAGCTGAAATAGCTTTATGTCTGTCAGTGATTGACAACATCCAAATTAATGTTTGAAACTTGAGAAGGGGACACCCCTTTCTCTTAATGTGGAAATAAAGTCCATCTCTACAGTGGGCAATTATTATATTTATGATGGTGAGGACGCCAACGTACATAAAACACCAGTGCAATTCACAAGGCGCAAGATTTTCTCATGATATTTGTTATGTCAAGCTCACAAGAAAACAAGAAGGAAAAAAATAATAATGCATGGCCTCTTAGGGCTTCCATAATTGTTCCTTTGCCATTGTCCAAATTCTATTGTGCAGCTAATTATGTGTATTATATGTCAACATTAAGCTTGATTAACGCTACTGGTATTGAAGCAACATACAGGTCTTGGTAAAGGGTCACCAAAACCTATTGTTGGTCTGATCATTTGAGCAGTTGTTGGACTAATTGAGGTCATTACACCATAGCAAAAACTGGTGATGAATTGGTTTTGTTTTTTCAAATTCAGGATCATGATAAACTTATGGCTTACTTTCTGTCATTACAGTACAATGATATTTGTTACAGTAGTGGTTTGGTGGCTCAGTAGGAAGCATTGCTGCCTCATACTGTAACTCCAGGGTCTAAAGTTTAATCATGAGTTTGGGTTACTGTCTGTTACTGGGATAGGCTCCAGGTCCACCATGAATGAATAAATGATATACTGTAAATATCTCACATAATCTGTCTTAAGCTCAAAAGACCAACATTGTTCCATGTTGGTAGTAAATTCACCACAGAAAGCTCAAATTGTAAGAAGTTAATTATCAAAATCAGTTCACGGGGACTTTAAGTCAAAATTAAGTTCCCTAGATCTCTTAAAAGTGTCATCAACCTTATAAGGCCAACATTGTTCATTCAATAGTAAATTCAACACAGATAGCATGAAACTAATTATTACAATTATTCAAACACACTCAAATGGACATGTGACTCTGAAAGGCTACCAAAAATTCTCTGTTAACCAATCATTTATCTTAATTTATGCATTTAATTAATGAAGACAAATTGACATATATTACAACATTACAGAAGAATTGCATAAGTCTCATTTTGGTATTGTTTTTGGGATGAACAATAATTTTGACTCAATTTCAGGAACAAGGTTTTCTTACAAGGAGGCTTAAAATATACGAAGGAGGGAAGAATAATCTGCATTTGCTTTCATGCACATCCTCAATATAATAGCAAAGACAGGACATACAGTTTAAGTAAAAACAACATATTGTCTTAGGTCACCACAAGCCAGAATGCAGCTTGCCATAGATTCTAGAAGTCTCTGGACCTGTAGGGATGAACACCATTCTTCTGAAAGAAGATATTCACTTAATTGGTGTTTTGATGATGGAACAGGGGAACAGTTGGGTTGAAATCTGGTCAATGCATATGCTTTACATCCTTCTAAGGGGACAAGTGAACCCATGTCAGCAAAATTCCACCGACAGTATAAAAGGAACAATTTTTTTCCCCCCAGTTACAGGCTTTGATGATTATTGTTGGCCTGCCTTCCACACCCGCATGTTACACTAGTGGTAATGAGTAGTAAGATATGAGTTTATCATCCTACAATGCTGTACCGTGTTAACATGAATTGTTCAAAGAGCATCAATGAATGCGACGTTTAAAGATGGGAAGAATTTGCCTCCCATCTTCAAACATCGCATGTGAAAAGTTCCACTTGACCATGCCACAAAGATTACAGCTGAAATCCAACATGTACATCTATAATTTATTGGAGAGAAAACAAATAATTTGTCATGTTAGGAAAGGGCAATACTCTGTATTTGTAATTAAAACAAGGAAAACTGCATTCTGTTGCACTAAAGCATATGTCAAAACAGTACAACCTACCAGTATCAGTATTAATAATAGTGTGTCATACTACTTAGTGCAATAGGATGCAAATTGGGATGCAGCCAAACAAACCAGTCTAGCAACCATTTCACACCACTATGAATCTGTTTAAACAGTCTGCTTGGAATTTAAAACACTCTGTTTGGACACTTTGCTGCAAAAATAATGCAGATGAGCAGAAGTTAATAAATGTTGAGCAGATGAACAGAAGTTAAACAGTGAGAGAATTTGTGTGCATGAACTGTGTGTAAACTGATATTCCAAAATCCATGCATCTGCTCCTGTTACCAAAAATAATTGTCAACTGAATGGCACAGATAGATCAGCAGGGAGGCTAGGTCAGTCGAGCTGTGGCAGCAATATATATTCATTCATCATCCTAACATGACCAGGAGGAGTGGGAAAATGTTGACAGGAGATGGTGACTGCTGTCATAACCCAAGCTGAAGCAGTATCCCAGGTGTGAGCAAAGCGCATTATGAACTCAATCTGCTAGATCCAGCAAGATGAAAAAAAAAGCATCCAAAGATTATCCAAAGCAAAGATTATTGGAATTTTTTTTTATTCAACAGAGCTGTCTGTAGAGGTTGTGTTTCACATACAGTGTAAGCACCCACCTTGTGGCATGTCAATCAAAATGTGTACAGGGAGCATATAAATTATATGATTTGGCCACACAGGACCGGAAATTCTAGCGTGAGTTGACACCATATAAAAAGATTTCTAAAATTGTAGAATGTATGCATGGGATGGGTGTAGCTGTGGTAATTTAATCCTTTATATAGTGGAGTTCTATTTCCCAGCTAGATAGTGTACTTACAAAGATTATTCACAATAAAGCTTAATAAAATTGCTAACAAGTCGACACAATTGTGACACAACATCAGCAGGGTTGCCAGCATCCCAATGGTCATTTGAAACCAGCTTAATCAATAAATCAAGCCCCAAGGCCAGAATTGTATTCAATCACAGTTATGAAACAGTTATTTTATCAAGGTCCTAACGTGATCATGTATTATTAGAGATATTGCTAGAAATGAAGAAGATCTATGAGAATAAGAAGACCAGTTCTCTCTCTCACACACACATACATATTGTACAGTATGTTCTGCAGTACTTGTAGCATTTGTGCTTTATTAATTTAATGGATAAAACAAGCAGTAAACAACATTTCTAATCCTAGTTGACATGACAAATGATAATTAAACATTATCATAAAAAATAATCAATATAATTGGGGGTGGCATGGTGGTGCAGCATTGCCACTTCACAGCTCCAGGATGGTAGGTTCAGTATTGAATTAGTGTCACTATCTGTGTCTGGAATTTTGCCTTTTCATCCCATGTAGGTTTCCTGCAGGTTCTCTGGTTTCCTAACACCTCCCAAAAACACTGTGGTGGGTGGATTGGTTATGCTAAATTTCCAGTGTAAAGCGTATGTGTATGGTGCCTTAGTGCACTGGATTGGTGTCATCCAAGGGTGTATTCCTGCCGTGTGGGATAGGCTCAGGTTCCACTGCAATCCTGACCAGGATAAAGTGAAGTCAGTCCACCTCAAGTGGTCCAATAATTGAAAAGTTGGTTGGTTGAGGTTTAATTAACTAATTAATTAATTAATTAATCAATTAATTAATTAATTAAGTAAGTAAGTAAGTAAGTAAGTAAGTAAGTAAGTAAGTAAGTAATTACCTCTATGTATTCACATTGCAGAACCACCTGTTTTTATTACTAGAAAATTCTAGAAAATTACAGACAGTTGTGGAGTTTGAATTAAACCCTGTGATAGATCATACTTCACTGTTGCCAATATCAAATGTAGTAATGTTTTATACAATAACTTGTGCTTGTCAGTGAGGTCTGTCATTCATAAACATAATTATTGTAAAATACTGTTAATTTATTATTATTTGTTGTGCTTATTTTACATCTGTACATTTCTCAAAATGCATGAATAAAGTAAGCTTTTCCCCAGGTTTCTACTAGCCCTAGCTCTGTACCAAGTGGGATCTCAAACTCAAATTTAATTAATTAATTAATTTATTTATTTATTTATTTATTTATTTACAGCAGAATGCTACTATAGAGGTTATTTCTTTGATAAATTTAGGTTCATATCTTGTCCCCGCACCAGAGATATTCAACCTGAAAAAAAATATGCGTATCAAACCTGAAATGTTCTGCATGCACACTATACTTACCTAGGTAAGAATTGAGACTGAGTCTCAAACCCATTATAAACTGACCCTAAAAGTGGAACTGCGAGCAATCTTGTTGTTCCAAGGAGCTAGGACCATCCTAAGCCGAGATATTGAGGTTTCCATATAGAGCTGTATTACCAAAATGTGTTGTGTGCTATGACACAAAGATGGCCATCGCAGTTAAATCAAGTAAACAAACAAACAAACAAACAAAAAACCTTGGTGGTTTTACAATGGCAGTAGTTATAACAGACATTTTCTGTCAAAATGTCAGTTTGATTTTCTGTCCCCTCTGTAATGTATGACCCTCCATGTTCCCCTGGCTGACAGTTCAGTAGGTTGTGTAAATTTATGACTTCTGATAACCCTTTTGATCTCTATGTGTGAACTTCCTGTTTTGGTAGAACAATCCCTGGTTCACACATGCTCAATTTAGTTAAAGGCATCACAGCTCCACAAGAGATTTCTGATGCATGGAATGAGTTTCTGAAGGCTTTTGCTAATTTAAACATACAATATTCGCCAGTGCCAAATCACTGTCAGACATGCAATTAACTCTTTTAAAACCAAATCGAAAATCGCCTATAACCAACTCATCTAAGAAGCGTAAAAAACAGAATGTGCACCGGAGTTCACCATCCACGCAATCAAACTATTCAGATGGCCCAGTATTCAAATCACCCACTCTTGACTGGAGTCAGAGTTTTTGCGTGTTCTGTGTTCTCATGTTTTGGTCTTCTTATTATCTGTATTTCTGAATGTGAAGACTGTATAATAAAGAGTCAAACGAAGAAATGGTAACACTTTCTATGGAGCCCATGCTTATAATGAATTATAGCCCCATTTATAATTATTTAAAAACAAGCATTACTGCTCTATAAATTTTTTTTTAAAGACACATAAACACCTATACTTCATTTTAATAGCAGTTATAGCTACATTTATATTATTGTTATACTTACTTATTAGTGATACACTTGCTTTTTCAATGCCCATGCTCATAATGCTTTATACACCAATTTAGAAATATTAATTAGTCAGTCTTATGGTTCCATTAAGGTATTCATAAAAATGCAGTCTGCATTTTTATAATGTTATTATATTATTGTTATAATGACTTACTAGAAATGCAGATCTATTTCTATGTCCAATAAGTGAATTATTTTACATTATTGTTGATAGTTGTGTTGTGCTGCCTTATAAATATTTATTGTGAGTTATAATACAATCACTAACCTTTATAAATGCATCATTGATGGCTTTAAGTAAAGTGAAAGCATAAAATCTTAAGAAATCATGAAGATGTGCTTATTATGCATTATGAATGCCTTTAAATTGTTTATTTGTAAATATAACTACTGAACAATAATGGTTTTAATAAAGTAATAAAAACCAGAAATCATATTAATGCAAACAGCTGCAATGTTTTTTTATGTTACATACTAGCAAAACATTGTAACATCAATTTTTGAAGTACAATGTCAAATCGGAGTATGCATTTCTGTACATATGGCTGAGGAGCTAGAGCTTTTAACAAGTCAGACTTTCTAGTCAAACAAATACTTGACAAACAAATTCCTGACATCAAGAAATGCCTGAGATGAACAAGTGCATTAAGAACAAGTGGCTGACAAGTGTCTCAGAAGGTGCTGGCTACTGGCAAAATTTCTCCATCAATTTTCATCTGCGAGATTGTGTCTTTGATGGCACTGCTGATTGCAGTAGGACATCTATCCGTGAATGAGGAGATCTTCTCCACATACTCATTCAATGGAGTAATTGTTTCAAAGACCTCAGAAGCAGCTCATTTCAGTTCATTAATACTGTATGATGTGTTGCATTAAAAGGTTTTTTTGATTATTTTATTAAAACCATTATTGTTCAGTAGTAACATTTACAAATGAACAATTTTAACCATTTTTCTTTACCAGTACACTGGCATTCTGTTCCGCTGGCGGAATGGAAATCGACTTATCAGACTTTTTCAATCAGTGTAAACAAATGAATTACTTTATTGCCACAATTCTGTTATAAGATTGGCTTTCTGTGTGTGCAGTGTCATGACGGACGCTCACACTAGGCTAAGAATGCGTATTTTTGTCGGCCGCTACTGCGAATATGGGCTGTAACCGGATATGACATCATCTGTCAAAACCAGGCAGACTCTCTTTTTAAGTTGTTTTTATAATCTTTCAAAACTGTGTTTTAAAGTACAGAATAGCTCGATAATTTAAATGATAAAATTAGTGCTTCCATTTTTTTTATTTCTTTTTTTTAAAAACTAAAATTACGCAGGTCAGAATTCACCAAATTTGAACACCAAATCACACAGTGAGTTTCTGTTTCTGGTCTGCCATTTTCGGATGCTAGTGTAACCGCCCCGTGACTCTGGTGAGGAATTGGAGTTTTTTTGGAGGAAGACAGCGTGGATTGAGCCGAAGAGCATTCCAGCATGGAGTGAACACGGTCCTTGAAAGTACGTAAATTATGTTGCTTTCTATTTTAAATTCCTGCTTGTAGTGGAAAAGTCTTATGGTAGTATGTGAAATCATTTTTGAATTCATGTAGAATGGAACTATACTTTTTCCACATGTAGCATGGCACTGCAGTTTTTATAATAATAAACAACAGCAAATGCACCAGCATGGGTTCTTTTATAGCTAAATAGAAATATATAATTATTATTGTTTTTTTTAAATATATATATATAATTATTATTGTATTATTAATATTTATATTTAAAAATAGAAAAGCCAATTTAGAATTTACTTTGGGTGATTTTTGGGTACTTATTGTACTTTGTATTCATGATTATTTATTATTACAGAGAAGAAAAAAATGCTCCTAATCCTCCTCACACCTCTTCTGATGTCTTCTCCCCAAACACTCACATGGAGGTTTCCATTGCAAAACTGACAGCTTCATCTACCCCCCAGAGAAGAGGGGTCACTCATGTGTCATTCATTTGAGCCAGTAGGAGAGCCAGTGCTCCTCCACCTACAACACAACCTGAACAGGAGAGGTGGTACAATATTAATGAGGATGATGTGCGTCCCGTACATCACTTTTCTCCTGCTCACACTCCTGGGGTACAGCTTGATAGCCACCAGAAGCACACTTCTCTAGAGCTGTTCTAGTTTTTTTTGGTAAAGCCACAGTCCCTGCAACAACACAAAGCTGTATGCTGAGTAAAAGCAGAAGGGTGTGTAGGCACCATGGAATCCTGTAACTGGCTTGAAGATATGCATATTCCTTAGCCTAGTCATTTACTGTAGCCTAATAAAACCATCAAGAGTTTGAGATAAGCTACATAATTTTACATTCCCAACCTCTGTCCTGGCATTCTACAGATTTGAGGCAATATTTTGGATCCTGTACAAGAGCAACGTCAAAGACGAGCAGAGTGATCGGCTAAAAGGCACCACTAGCTATGGTTGGCTCTTTTATGTGAAGCCCATCAGGAAGCAGCTCTTATTGACATGCAGGGTATACTACCAGCCTCACCAGAACCTGGCCATCAATGAAAGAATGGTAGCCACAAGGTCTAGAATTGTGAATTTTGGGAGTTATGGAGCTATAAGTTCAGCGTACCTGAGCCAGTGCTGCTGCAGCTGTCAGTGACATGTCACAGGTGGCAGAGAAGAGGCCATGCTATCCAATGACAATTGTAAACACCTCAACCTCTGTCAAGAGAGACAAAGCCTCAGCTGGTAGAAAACACCGTGTACTATCCTGAAAGGAAGACGTATACAAGACTATTTACAAATGCAGGTCTTGTGATGTGTTCCTGTGTACTATATTGGACCATCTTGGTCGGGATTTGGGATGATGTCAAGGACAGCCATGCTCAATGATGCTCACTAGACTCTGACTTTATATTTTGCACTTCATATTTGTGTTCACAGTGATGTTGAAGGGTTGAGCAAACAAACAAAGTCACGCATCACATCCACCAGCCCAATGGATTTGGCACATAATTGTACTTGATGTCAATATGGTAAAACTTTACCACTTTCACCCCACATTCACTGACTTTTTGAGACACCAACGTAACAAGGCCAGATTTCCTCCCTACCATTGCTGGGGCTCCATCAGTTGTAATACCAGCCATATTCTCCCACTTTAATTCATACTTTTTCAGCAATTTCACAACAGCAAAAAAAAAAATTCCTCTCCTTTAGTAGTACCAGAAAGAGTCTCAATGCCAGCCAGCTCTTGTGTCACTCCAAAATTTTCATTTACTCCATATAGAAATAGCAACAGCTGTGCGGAATCAGATTTATTGGTGCTCTCGTTGCAAGCTATTGAAAATGCAGAAAAGGCAGCTGCTTTTGCCTTGATTTGCTTGTCAACGTCTTGGGCCATGTCTTCTATGCGTCGGGTAACGGTATTCCTTGACAAACTGATTTGTGAGAACGTTCGTATCTGAGAAGGGCACACTGCTTTTGCAGCCACTGCAAGGCATTCGTTGATGAACTCTCCAGTAGCGACGGCTCTTCCACTTTTAGCAGTTAGTGCAGAAATCTGATAGCTGGCCCAAGTGGCACTTTCTTAAGCTGATGAATGACATAGCAGCGCGCTCTGCTCAGATGTTTAGTAAGCAGCTCGTTAGCCTTCTGTTTTCTCACCTCGCCGCTGTACTTTGAGAAAGCTGAAGAATATTTTGTTTCATAATGAGGACAGATATGGTACTCTTTCAAAACTCTTTCATCTTGCCAAAGCTTTAAAAAATTTCCTCTTGTCTGTGTGCCACTGCCTGGATCTCTCCATCATTACCTGTTCATTGAGTTTCACAAAGCACACTGACCTTGGCGTACGCATGTACATTAAATGTACATAAAAAAAAGTCAAATTCGCTTATATTTTCCACATTTAATTCCAAGTCACATTTTGTAGCTCAAAAATGCTACTCAATACATACATCCTACTCAATACAGACCCAGAAAACACATGCCCGAACATTTCCTATCTCAGACAGCCAGACAGGAGCCAGTAAGGAGCCAGGGGTCATAAATTTACACGACCTACAGAACTGTCAGCCAGGGGAACATGGAGGGTCATAAATTACAGAGGTGTCATAAATCAATCAGACATTTTGACAGAAAGTGTCTGTTATAACTACTCATGCCAAACATGTAGAGGTAATCGCTAAAAAAAAAATAAGGAAAATTAAAAAAACGGTCAAGCAACCTGTATTGGACCACTTGAGATGGAATGACCCAGTGGTTACTGAAGATGAATAAATGAAAGATCAAATAATAAAATTTGTCATACTTTAGAAGCTGCAGAAGTTGGGTGGCAATTAGGTTAAGCACACTGGATGAGGAGGCAGAAAGCCTAGTACATATATCCTTGGTATGTGTGTGTGTGTGTGTGTGTGTGTGTGTGTGTGTGTGAGTAAAGGGTTAAAATTTGTAATTGTGCGATTACCAATTATTTGTCTATGGAATACACATTATAGTTGTAGTAAATGAGGAGTGGATGGGTTGAGAGGCCTACAATAGGTACGATTACCTCATTTATATACTTTGATTAGTTATTTGTACACAATCAAGGGTTAATTAAAAATAAATAAATTATATATATATATATATATATATATATATATATATATATATATATATATATATATATATATATATAATTTATTTCATTTGCAGTGGATTATCTTGAGTCTCACCAGCACCCCAAGTTGTTTGAGGCCCATATGCACTTGCCCTGCTGTCCCAGTCAATAATCTACCCTTGGATTTATTGCCCATTCAGCTAATTAAATGGTGACAGATATATGTGGATGAAGGGGAGAGAGAGTTGGATGAAGAGAGGAGTGACATTGCATAGTGTACTCATGACAATGATAAATTTTTCAGTTTCCCTGTGCACACACTCAGCAAAGTGACAAATGGATGCTTGTGGGAATGTGAGTAGTCACATATTCACAGAGAAGAGAGACATCAGAGACAGACAAGACGGGAGTGAGTAATTGTCTAAATGCTACATTACATGCAATTTTTCTTACTTGTCAAAGCTCAGTGTACTCCTCTTTCTACGCCCTATATATCACACACGTAGATACACGCACAAACACATTTCTCTTACTCTGAGGGAAACCTTATATTGAATCGCTTAGTGAGGCAGGATGCATGTACTGCGTAACCTTTACTGAAGCACTAAGAAACATAGGCACTTAGGACTTTATAGGGTAGAAAATGGCAAAACAGGATAAAAGGCAGGCTACAAATAAATATGTACAGTAAATATGCACTAATATCCATTCATGGAGTGGGGAAAATGAGAGCTAAAATCATCAAAACACTTGCAACTAAAGTTTAATTACTCAACTTGTCCCACTGCATTCTTTGGTCCTGTTCAGTGTGAACAGTGCACCCAGATGGTGTATCAAGGGCTGTTAAGTGTCTGGCCCAGTTAGATCCTGAATACTTTCAGAGTCCAGCTTGTTTATTTCTGATTTGCACCACTACTTCTGCCTGATTGAATCCAAAGGCTGTTGCCTGCCAGGAATGCGCAAGTCCTCTCTGTAAAAGTGTTCATTGCCAGACTTTCTCTTTCTCAGACTTTCAATGTTGTTAAAATGCACGAAGGCAACCCCAATCTGGGCAGAGACAAAAAATTTGTAATTTGTTCATCAGGGAAAGTTCTGGTGCCAGAACAACATTCCTGGTCTGTCATTAGGACTTAAAGTATCCATTCAAAAAGAATGTTTTTCCTTTTTATCCCACCTTTCTAATTTGCACAGCTTCCCCAACAAATCTTTATTGGTGCTGTCAAGATTAGTTAGTCTCCTGTCCTACTGTTTGGTTAAATAAATAAATAAATAAATAAATAGGTAACTGCAGTAACATAACTTACTAATTGGTTACAAACATGGGAAATTTTGAGATTTTATGCCAAGATATTCTGATATCTTTGATGGGCAAATCAGCCATTTCATGTCTAACACTTTTCATGATTTGACTACACAGCTATGCCAGCAGCAATAGACGATAGAGTAAAATTTAGAGGCAAATAGAGAAAGAAGAAGGACAAATGGGATATGAGCAATAGATGGGTCTCTTGGGCTTCAGAAAGTATAGTGACAGTTCAGAAGCTGATGGACTGTGTCATCGGAGTCCTCCTGGTCCTCTGGCTGTTCTTTATAAGGGCGTAAATTGATTTTTGCATTTCTCCTTGAGTCTGGCGAGGCTTCCAGTGCAATTAGTTACAACAACCATGAGAAACATGGAGGACTACTCAGCCTAGGGCACATTATTTATCAGCCCAGAGCGGATTATTACAAAACCTGTCAGTCAACATGATTTTATTATTTCAGACTGACCCACACCTCAAAAATTTAAATGTATATTACACAGACGTTGACCTGGGATTAACAAGGTGAAATTGAGGAGTTAAAGTATGAGCTGTCACTAAGAAAGAAAATATGGTTTGAGGTCCTATCAAATCCCTTACTTACATTCACATACAGTATGCATGCACACACACGGCATCAAGAGAATCCCCAAATACTGTATGCTAGAGTATATGCAAGAATATATAGAATTTTTTATTTATTGTTATTTGTGTAAATATTGCTAATAACTGAGATTTGGAATTTGAAATTTGAAATTTAAAAATTAAAAAAGTTCATGCCATATCCATACACTTATTTTTGTAATAATAATAATAATAATAATAATAATAATAATAATAATAATAATAATAATAATAATAATCTTCTTCTTCTTCTTCTTCTTCTTATTATTATTATTATTAACAACAACAACAACAACAACAATACTACTACTACTAATAACAATAATAATAACAAAACAACAATAACTACTACTACTACTACTACTACTACTACTACTGCTACTACCACTAATAATAATAATAATAATAATAATAATAGTTATAACAATAATAATAATAACTTCACATTAAGTTATGTATTTATGACTTCATTTTTGTATGATTCTGGCATCATACAAGTGGATTTCTGACTGAACTGTATGCACAAATTGGAATTATGAAACTGAATGTACATGATGTGTACATTTGTTGATGTACATTTCTGGCTCTTAATATGTCCCTGGACATATTTTCACTTACATCCTCAGAATTTAGTTTTCAACATGATGCAACCTATCATGACCAAGCTTTGTACTGCTAGAAATAATTGGCATGTGGTGGCCATATTGTTTACGAATCTCAAAATTAAAGTATTCAGGATCACACCATATACTGAGTATTTAAAGTTTGTGAATATATCAACTATAAACTATAATTGAGCTTGAGCCCGGCTGCTTGGAGAGAACAGATTAACAAAGATTGTGCACACAATTTTATTCATTTGAGAACTTACCTACTTGAGAATTACATAAATTGGGTAAACCCATTACAAAAGGAAAGATATTGAATTCTTTTGAACTTTGTTTGGAATAGAAATATTGGTTTGTTTATTGTTTATTCATTTAAAAAAACATTTTACAATGGTTCCATGTTAAGGAAAAATTTACAAAGAGAACACAAGGGTTAAAGATAATGGTGGTGTTTTTAAATGTCAGGGTTGCCATAGTACTACTGCTGCCCTCCTGAGCAAAGTGCATACTCCTTAACTGTTCAGTTGTATGATTCGATTGGATTTTTGCCTCACTTGTTTTGACGTGAATACTATGGTTATTGTGGTTTGTTGTTCCAGGCATATTCCAAATTATACTATCCGATGTCATTTCAGACTAGCTCAGTCTATAGAGTTACTGTTTATAGTCATGGGAGATGGTGGGGAAAACCATGGATGTTGTATTTATTCTTCACTGAGTGAAGCTTGTAAGGAATCCACATAAATCCAATTATGATGCTGTTTTCTGGCTAGAGAGACTTCACTACATAATTGTTGTCCTCCTGCTATTTCTCCTTTCTTTTAGACTTAGCATCCCTTTTCCTTTCTATTACAAACACACCCTGAAGCCCCACATACTATCACTCTCATTCTGATTGGCACTCATCAATTCTTCCATTGTCAGTCTTGTTAATTAAACTAATTAAACCCAATGATTCCCAACTGCTTCTCGACTGGACAGCTGGTTCTATTTGGCATATGTTTTTGCAAATGAAGATTGTATGATATATTAACACAGTCTCAACCATCTGTTTCTGGGGCTTGATCAAGCCTGGCCACAGTCCCGGTGGAACGAGTCAGAACCAGTAAAACCTGGTTAATGCTAATGAAAATCAACTACAAATTTGTTCCTGTTTACTCCCCTTCAAGTTAGCTTACACATGATCCACAAAAAATCCAGTATCAAGTATTATCTATTAAACTATGTAAATCTTATTCAATGTTTGACAAATAATTTTTGACCAAAACAATACTAGAGACAAAACTGGACAAAACAGTAGGTAACATAAAGAGGGAGAGAAAAAACTTTGCAATTGGCAATTTACACCCACTACGTAGTGCTCACCATCACGACAGTTACCAGCTGGGGACAGTTGGGGTCCTGCTTTCTCTGATACAAGTGCAACTTTTGCTATCACTTTTTTAAAATGTTGCTCACAAGCATAGGCAGTTCTAGACCATGTTTAGCATGGATTCAGGCCTATTATTAATCTCAGCCCTCCTAAAATTTAGCCAATATTTCCCAGTTTGAACCAATATGTGTCTAGCACAAAGCTTTCCACAATATTTGCTCATGCCACTGCTTGCCGCAAGCTTCATGTTGCATCATGTTGCTGTTGGATGTTTTTATGTGGACTTATTTGATTTTCCTTTACTTTCTCTTATGCTTAAAATCTATCTATATCTGTTAATATCTCTTTATGCTGATTCATATTATTTGTCAGTGTATTGTGTACCAGGCTGTTCTGACCTAATATGTCACAGCATAAGATAAGTAAATAGATTAACGTAGGAAGATAGATAAGTGCACACCCTGTCATCTGAAGACCCTGTTATTATACAGTGAGCTAAGCCTCCCTGAATATGTTATCGCACAAATGGCCTAAAAGCATGTTATATATTGGGAAAGCTTTCACACATTTAGTTGGACAGGAAGGGAGACAAGTTGCTTAACAAGAACTCCGACTACACTCCTGTATTTTCCATCTGAAGAACTTCTGCAGAAAAATTTCATTTGCAATGAAGATTCTGACTCTAATCTTATTATTACAGGCTTTGCATTTGACTGAAGCACTATTTTGGTGTAAAAGACAACAATTATATGGATTTTGGTGAATTAAAAGTCTTCCCCTAAGCTCTCATATGACTGTCTAAACATAACATGTCTGCCCTCATTTGAGCAGACCTTTGGCAGAAGTCTAACAAATCCACTAACTGTCCTCTTCCATATACATTATCTAATACACACGCCATGATTGTCTAGTGTTGTTCTGAACAACAGATGAGCAAAGCCATCCTTCCCACCCAGAGAGCAGGGCCATTTATGCTCTCTTGGACTCCCAGATCTAGCTGGCCTGCAGTTCAGCAATCATTCACATGATCACAACTAACTAATGATACACTAATATGGATATAGCTGTGCAATTCTGATAGCTTAGTGGTTCTGACTTCATAATCTTTGGCTACAGTCACATACTTAGCTGAATTTATTGTTAATAAAAAGTATGCCACATGGAGATCAGAGAGCTGTCAATGGGAGTAAAGCATTAGTTCAAAGAAGTTTTCAAGAGCAGAAATATAGAGGCTATACCATGAGATGGATGCAAACCACTCATCAGTTGTAAGAATCATAAAGCCAGATAGGAATTTGCATGATCGATGAAAGTTCTGGAATCAAGTTTAACCTCTACCAAAGTGATGGAAAGGCCAAAGTGTGGAGAAAGAAAGGATCTTCTCAGGATCCAAAACATGTAAGCTCATCTGTGAAACATGGTGTCATGGCTTGGGCTTGTATGGCTGCTTCTGGAACAGGTTGACTACTCTTTATTGATGATGTAACACATGATGTTAGCACCTGAATGATTTCAGAAGTCTACAGGAACATTTTACAGAGAAATGCATCTAGATTAATCAAGAGGAACTTTATCATGCACCAGGCCAATGATCCAAAACACACTGGCAACTCAACAAAGGAGTTCATCAGGAGGAAAAGGTGGAAGGGTTTAGACTGGCCAAGTCAATCACCAGACCGTAATCCAATTGAGCAGCATTTCACCTCCTGAAGAGGAGACTGATGGGAGAGAATCCCACCCCCCCAAAATAAATAAATAAATAAATAAACTACTGAAAGAAGCTGCAAATGCCTGAATAACCAACACAAAAGAATAACCCAACAATTTGGTGATGTCAGTGAGTCGGAGGCTTAATGCAGTTATTGGGATATGCTGCCAAATATTAAGTGTTAATTACTTAATTTACTTCAAGTCTTATGTTTTCCTGTACTTTTAGCTCGCCTAAAATTTTGGTGGTCTAATATAAAAGGTTCTGTGGTTTATGTTGTTTAGGTGTTAAATTGGTTCATGCTTATTTGTGTCTTCCATCCAATGGAAATTCAGAGGGATTTGTGACCTCCCACAGGTTTCCCTGCTTATTTCAATTCTGGATCTGACCACCAAGCATGTATTTGTGCTATGAGTGTGACTTTGCCAATAAAAGAGCAAATGCATTTTTATGTTGTTTCCAGATCAAATCTCCTTCCTTGCACACATTATATATCAGTATAATGTTCTGATAGACATGATTAAAAGAACGTCTGATGAAAAACCATAATTGTTACTGTTTGTGTTTTTTAAAATAAACCACTTAGCTAGCCAATTAAGTACATCTTACAATACATAAATAAAGCTATTTATATAAAGTGAAAGCCATGAGGGAGATTATACCTTTTCAGAGTTCATTGTTTAGAATGAAGAGTTAGATAATTCAGATGCATTTAAACTGGAGTCAGATATTTACCTAATTAAATTAACCAATACATTTAACCTCTATCTGTGCCTATTTCTGATTTTAATGTAAGCAGAGGAAGAAACTTAATTTGCATTACACAGCAAAGCTTTTTACTCCTCCACATTGCAGCACTCAATATGTAGATTCATACAACATTTATTTATTTATTTATTTTTAATATTTAATTTCCTGCAATGTTCTTAACGTATGCAATATTGTTAGAATATCACAAAAATGGTGTTAATGTTCCTGAAACTGAACATAATAAATATTCATACAGCCCTTGACCCACACTCATTTACAACGGTAACTGAACATGATGTGAGATTTACAGTATTTTATAGCTTGTTTCATAATTTGAATTTACAGCACTTTAATGGTTGACTTGTATATAGAGTGCATGTGAAGTGGTTGTACAGAAGAATATTCACTCTGCTCTTATAACTATGCATTAATGTATAGCCTACACAAAGTGACTTAAAAACCAAAGAATAATGGAAACTATTCGGAGAATCTTACATCGTACAAAGTGTGCCATTTATTTAGAGGATATTATTTGCATGAGGAAAGCGTTGCAGATCACAAATCTCAGACATTTTCACTAGAATATGAGAATCTGGATTAAATCTAATTCTTAAGAAATGTCACACATTGTCTCTAAAGATGGTCTACAGTGTGATTAGTTCCACAGCACAGAGGTGAGAACATTTCTGAGGTTACGTAGGTATTCCAGCTGATTTGTGCATAATTACACCGTGACTGCTCAGCCCTTGCACAGACTAACTCATAAGGCTGTACAGTTTGAATAGATGCAAGACTATGCATTAGCATTTCATCAGCTGAAAAATGCACTGATATTATCTCCAATCATGGGCCTCTGTTTTTGCTCAACCATTCATATTCAGTATAGGCCGTGGTGCGATTTATAATAGCATGTGTAATAAGTTATATTAGAATAGAATGTGTATATATTATAATAGAATGTGTAATAAGTTATGCAAGTCATCTTCTTGCCCATCCACCCCCCTCCTTCCCCAACAGAATATAAATCTTCACTAATGATAAATAGTTATGGGCCGTAGTGTTGGTCTTTAGGCATTTTAAGCATTATCTGAGCAATAATCCATTCTCAATTCATTCAGATCACTAGCCTCTTGTGCACCTTAGAAAACATTGAATAAAAAGTATGACAAGGTAGATGGCCAATAGAGTTAAACAAAATTTGCAGATAAATAAAGAATATTTCCACTCAGATTCAGGACTGACAGTGTAGTTGTCAGATTGACATGTCCCAACCAGTCTTTGCTGTGGGTTACCCTGTTGAGAAAGCTAAGTGTATTCTTAAACAGATATTATATAGATAATTAGATATTCCCACATGAGGAACTACTGAGAAACATTTAATCGCCAGATTAAACTGACATTTAAATACACCAACAACTCGACCGGATGACTAGGTACAGAAGCATACATAGACACATCTTGTGGCAGTTCCCACATTTGGTCTTTCACAATGATGTGCTCTGTCAGAAAGCTTATATGGCCCTAAGATTTGTCAAGTGCACATCCCAAGTCTGTGCATTCAGGATTTATAATTACATATAACTACATTTATAATTATTTACATGGTCAGGTCACTATTGTTCCAAACACATCTTCAAAAGGCCACACACAATGTGTTTAAAGATAGGCATAAGAGATGCTATGGAAAAAACATTGAGACTCATGTACTCATGTTTGCTTGTATTTTTCTCATTTGTAAGTCGCTTTGGATAAAAGCGTCTGCTAAGTGAATAAATGTAAATGTAAATGTATGGCATGTGAATGAATGAGAAAGCTTTTATCATAGTCTACACTCTGCTGTATGGGGAGTGACCATTATGTACCATGGCATGGTGTTCCAGTGGAATTGCTTTCTGAACAAGATTTGCAGACCCGTGAGGAATTAAAGAAAAAAAAAAATACTTGAAGTGATTTATTGGGTTAACAGAAGCCACCGGAGCACCCTCAGTGCACCTTGGCATAGATTATGCAAGTCTTTGGTACTGTACCAGAGGGATAAACACAGTCCTTCAACTGTTATTTTGATGATGGTAGTGGAGTGTGATGTCCATCACATCACTCCATATTCTTCCACTGGTGTTCAGTTTGCTTGAGATCTGGTCACTACAAGGCCACAGCACATCATTTTCATACTTATCAAACCATTCAGTGATCCCTCGTGCCCTGTGGGCATTGTAGACTACTCAGGATTGAAATGTTTCATTGTAGGATAAAGGTGATCAGTCTTACGGATAACTTTGTATTGATTTGCAGTAATGCTTGCCTCAAAGGGGAACGTGGACCAAAATCTTCATAATCATTTGTTTTAGGCACAGATATGTATTAGTGGCTGGAAAGACCATTAGTTCATAGAGAATAAGGGAGTAATCACAAATCTATTTGGTATAATGGCAGAGAAAACATTTTTGCTGATCTTTTTTGTTCTGATCCATACTTAGTGCCAACTATAGAGGCCTTTGTCATGAACAGGGTCCAGACAAAATTGGACTCTTTTTTTTTTTTTTTTAATTACCCAAATCATAACTCAGTATCAATGGGAGAGATGTCATCCATCAATGTGAATAGGAAAATCAGACTTATGAAACTGTAAATTATGGACTGTAAATGATGAGCACAAAAATAGGCTACTCTACCTTTAATGCTAATGTTAGTTAGTTAAAGTCAAGTTACATACATTATATTATTTCCCAAGAATTCCCACATCTAAAATACTACAGCATTCCTAAGTACATGAAAGCTATAATTGTCACGTTTTCCCCACTTGCCCCATGCGCTACGGTATGCCCCTCCATGTTATCATGTGTTTGTTTATGTTGCCATGTATGTTTTTGTTTTGATTTATGTCCTGTCTCCAACCATATCCTGTCATTGGTTGTCGCCCATGTCCTGCTCATCTATGGGGTCGACAGTGCGGCCTCCACTACCTTTCTCATGCCCGAGGCCGATAGCGAGGCCTCCCATGTCCACCCCAAGCCAGAACGCGATAGGGCCACCTGTCTCAGGTCCTGGAGTATTGCTTGGACATTTTAACCCTAACTCTAGGTGCAAGAACGCTGGGAACAGTGCCCTTGGCAGGGTGGGATCTGTCACAGCCTGCAGCACTACAGTGCACTCCTCTGTGTTGTCATGTGTTTGTTTCCATTGCCATGTGTGTTCTTGTTTTGATTTATGTCTTGTTTCCACTCATGTCCTCTTATTGGTTGTCTCCCTCGTGTGTCTTGATTACTCGCACCTGTTTTCATTATACCCTTGGATTAGTTTGCATATTTAAACCCTCATGTTTCTGTGTTCTGTACAAAGTATACGATCAGTTTTGTCTCAGTGCACCTGACAGTACTAAGCCTGTTACTCTGTGTTTGCTGTCCTGTGTTTGTCCTCTGTGTTTGACCTTGCCTAGTCTCTTGTTTCACGTTTATTGTCTTTCCCTAGTTCATTCTGATTGTTCAAATCACTTGACTTACAGTATGCTTGTTTTGTTATCTTGGTTTTGCCTAGCGTTCTAAAAAAAATCTGCTTAAACTGCTCTCAGTAAAAGTGCAAATACCTGCAATTGCATCCATCTGAGCCTCTTTTCATGACAATCATCAACTAGCAGTTCATTTAGTTTGAAAGCTGGATCTC
Organism: Ictalurus punctatus; assembly: GCF_001660625.3. Lineage (NCBI taxonomy): Eukaryota > Metazoa > Chordata > Actinopteri > Siluriformes > Ictaluridae > Ictalurus > Ictalurus punctatus. Next base: position 23,265,227 of record NC_030427.2, read on the forward strand.
GTTTAATTTGTTTGTTTTTTTTTGCCAGATTCAATCTGGTTGGAACTTTTTAAAAAAGAGACAACTTGCTGATTTAAAAAAGAAGAACAATGAAAAAAGAATAAGTAAAAAGTAAAAATCTGAGCTTTTGCTTGTGTGGCAGTTCAAAGAACAGAGCACTGGTAAATTTATTATACAATTGTTGATAATTAAACTGTGAAAATGTAATTTATGTTTGAGTTTGATATTCTTTAAATGAATTTGCTTGATATAAATTATTTTCTTTCACAATAGATTACTGTAGTTTTTGTTGCAATGGTAGCAGATGGTATCATTAGGAATGTCAGGTTTTATTTGGTAGGTCAAAATTTTCATGTAAATAATCGTACCAAGAATTATCATATTAAATTTAATTGAATTTATACCACCAAAGGTAAGAACTGAGGCAGGTGACCATCATTATGAAGGTTTCTTGAGTGAATCATGTTAGAGCTGCAAAAACTAATCGATAAAATCGATAATGATCGATTATGAAAATCGTTGTCAACGAATCTCATTATCAATTATTTGGTCTGCACGTGGCACAAGGTACATTTACTTGCTACATGACTTCTGTTACTTCGGAGAGTAAATACTAGCTGTGTTGTGTCCCAAATAATGTACTGTACACTTACACCATGCATTGTGTTCTCTACCATCTAGTATATGAATTTTAGAAAGGTAGTATTGTCTCAAATGGAACACTAGCGTTTTTTGTTTTTTTTTACTAACCGGAAGTATAAGCTACTTCCTAGTCGACGGTGCATGATGTCATACGCATGTAATGTGACACCGCTAGCTTTATCAGATACCCAGAGTCACTGACAATGACTTTCTTCAGTTTACTGTTTGTCAACATTACCTTTTCTGCCCAACATGACCCCAGTCACCAACAGACTGAGGCGGAATTGTCAAGTGACTGAGGAAGAAAGTGTGCAAACCTCCAAGTCCTCTAAGGCAGGGAAG